>NW_027209626.1:0-15778 GCF_027789765.1 Dendropsophus ebraccatus | reverse complement strand
TTTTAGGCATCAGCCAGTGTGGGGAACCCCTGCTAGGTTGCTGAGTTCAGAACAGAGAGCAGTGTAGACATGTATAACTTACACATCTGGGGCTGCGGCGGTTCTTGTATTTGTGTGAACCTGCGTTGAGTAACTGCACTTGTCTCAGCCTTCCTTGTTTCGAAGTCTCATGTGGCTGATTGACGTTGCTTCTTGGGTCACGGTTATCTGCTGGATTTCCTCCATACTGGAAAGTGGCTCTTTGCTGCGCAGGTGATTGGTGGTGGCTATTAATTTCCAGTTGGCACTAATGGGTCCGAAACTGCCGGTAAGTTTGTGGTTCATGCAGGGTCCATTAGCTTCCAGTCTGTGTGTCACAGACTGGAAGTGCGTCAGGTAACGCACCATGCGGCGCTTTTCGTGGGCATTGGGGCTGGAGGTCATTTAACAATGGCAATCGGCTGCACCTCTTGTGCGAGGCAGTCGGATTACCTTCTTGTTAAGGTATTGGAGCATAAATTTACATAATTTATGTCGGCTGATCGTTGCCTTCTATTACACAGGACAATTATTGGCCGATAATCATTCCGTGTAAAGGGCCTTAAGGCTTATCTCCTTCAATTGTGCCTGTCTCTAGGGCTCTGAGAGTCTGGCTGAGCAAACTCAGCAGGGACATTGAGGAGAGGGTACCAAGAGAGGAGCTGCTGAATTGAGTTAATAATATTAAGTTGGTTGTAGGCTTCTTTTGTAACTTTCCAGTTTATGTCTTAAAAATTTCTGCTTAGAATCTACAATTGTTCAATTCAGCTAAGTGTGCTGTCTGGTTGAAATCTTGGACAGGCGACACTATTTCAAAAGTAACTTTTGTGCTCTTCCATTCGAGCCTGGGCACCTAATTGGCACCCATTTGGAGAAAATACTGGAGGCAGGAAAGCAAAGTCCAACAAAAAGAAGCTTTTTAAGTTCTTCAAGAAAGGGAGGAATAATTTTTGATGCACACCTTTTCAGGTAGAACTATTGAAGACCTCAGGGAGGTACCCAGAGCCGTGGCAAGCCAAAGCAGGGAGAGAGTTCTCAAGCAAAAACAGAATTTTGGACACCAGATCTTGGATTTCCTGCTCGTCGTCAGAAGCCATCTTGGACCTTTTTACGGCTACAACTATACACAGCACAGTTTTAGCACCCAAATATACAGTGATTGTATCAGCGGCTAGCAGCCCATCAGTTTGTTCTCACAGACAGGCAAGCAAAGCGCAATGTGAAGAATAGGCTGAAGTTGAACTACTTGCTTATTTAGTTTCTGTCTTGATATTTTAGCAGGTGTACTTTGAAGATAGGAAAATGAGGATTTTAGAAGATTGTAGCAGGAATAAATGTTAAAGCCCTTATTAGGGCTACTACCCAGTATAGTATATAGCTGCTTCCTTTATAGTGGAGACACTGTCTAGTACATATCACATAGTGACACAGACAGTCTTGCAGATTAGACATGTGACATGTCGCTTCTTTCGGCGGATAGCGGATACGCCGGCCCATAGAATGGTGTTTTATGGAGCCGGCGGAAAGGCGCGCGGGACGTGCGCGGCGGGACAGCTGACGGAATTCTGCGGAGTTTATCGGCCATTTGCGAATAAAATAATACGCAAATCGGCACTTTTCCGCCGAAAATCATCCGTACGCCGGATGATACATGTCCCCCATAGTCTTCTCTTTCTCAGTTTCTCTACTTCGATATGATAACCGCTTTTGATTGTTGCGGCTTATATGATGTCTCAGGTCTGCCCTGTGTATTACGGGCTACTATACTACTCGTGTATCTGTACACAGCTTTTGTTACTTTACGGATGTCCAGATGCACGGATGACATTATCTATTTGTTTCCTACTATATATCATAAAATTTCATAAAGAATTAAAAAAAAAAAAAAAAAAAAGGTTCTCCACTGTTTGAGTTGTTTTTCATCTTGCTAATTGTTTCTGTTCATGTTTTTTCAAGGTCATTCGTGCTTTGAAATTTTGCCTCTTGCCAGCCCAGGGATTTCACAAGACCACATTAGTGCAGCTGCATATTAGTGTTGGTCACTCAGGTTACTATTCTCAGAGCCCCTACTCAACTTTGAATGGCACAGTGCGCAAACTGTGCTCAATGTATCGTTTGCGTACATGGTAAAAATAACTCCACACCAAGGAAGAACGTGCCATCGATGGGGAGGTTTGCACGGGGGGGCCTGCCACCCCACTGCCTCTTCCTACCTTTTGCGGTGCTACGCATGCCTCACCATCCCCACAGCTGTAACCATTATACATAACACCGGGCCAGGTCAGGTCACTCACGTTGTTGGAAGTCAGCTTTAAAGAGGATGTGTCTGACCAGATCACACACACTTACACACACACTAGTTAGGGGTGTTTTATTTCCTCCTTGCCTATGCCATCTGCGGTTGACATAGGCAACATGATTTAAAGGAGTGCATGAAAATATTTATTTTGCTTTAAGTTTAGTTTTTTTTGCCTAAGGTAGAAGAAAGAAGGTTTCCATGTTTTTTTTTTTAACTTTAGACAGAGGTTATATTGTGTTTGGAGTGTATTGTAGTCAGGCTGTGATAGTGGTGTAATACTGAAACCTGGGTGTGTTACCCAGGCACCCAGGCATGCTTCTCCTGCTGTCCCAGTTGCATTCCAGATGTGTGTACATCATTATCTGAGTTACCATTGTGGACTTGGAACCTAAATTTGATCACTTGGAGTTCACCAAGTTACAAGCATTTTTTTCCCATAAACTTTAATGGGGTTCGATATTCGATCGAACATCGCAGTCCGTTCGATATTAATTTCGAGCTTTCGAATATTTCACTACACGCTCATTACTAATCCCTATACATCCACTGTCAAAGAATATCAGGCGAGTTGCTGTGCAATTGGGTCCAGAGGTTTCCCACTATCAGTTTTGAGCCCTCCTGTTTGGCCTTTACATCCTCTCTCAGACTTTTTACAAAAGTGGCGGTTGTGTTGGTGACGCACCTGAGGCTACAAGGTTTGCAAATAATTTCATATCTCAACGACTGGCTCCTAACAGCATCCTCGCAGTCTCTTCTTCTCCATCATCTTCATATCACTTAACAGCTGCTTTCTGATCAATCTGAAAAAATCGGATCTGCAGCCCTCCCCAGTCAAAAAATTTCTGGGTTTTTCTTCTATATTCGTCTAATTTCAAGCTATTCCTACCAGCAGATAATTGCCCTCATTCGGGGCGTGTCCTGGCTGACCAAGAAAGCAGACGTGTTTCAGCAGAGCTCTCACTGCAAGACCGTAATAATCCCTATTTTTCCCTCACCTGCCTCTCTCCCTCTCACCCTCACACTCTTTCCTGGTCCTAGAGAGCTGGCAGTCACTGGACTGGTCCGTACAGGCAAATACTTAGCACACATCTCTTCAGCTGCAGACTGCTGTGCCTGACAGGCTCCAGTGCCGGGCGGTGTCTCCCTGTGCCTGGGCACCATAGAAGAGCGTCCCCACCTTCTCTGCCAACTCCTACAGAAAGCACTGCCTTCTTGCTGCTATGTGCAATGCTGGAAGGAGGATGCAACACCACCGGCCTAACTCCACAGCTGCAGAGACCAGTACGGGCACAGGACAGGAGCAGCCAACAACACAGTGAATCAGCGCTAAGGACCAGTGATTTAAGCATTCCCCTCGCAAAGTCGGATAGCAACCTAGACTAGTCCCTGTCAGCCTGTGAAGCCCTTCCCACCAAGACACAGAGCCCGCTATTCTAGACGTGTTGTCGAAGTGCAAGGTAGCTCTGTTAGCATAAAGGCATTGCTGCAAGCTCCAGTAAATGATTGTGACCCATGACTCTTCATAATAAACAGGCCTGACAGTATACTTGGACAGTCTCCAGACAACTAACTTGGGGACCAAACAGTGTGTGTGCTTTACCCATATTTCTACACAATGGCCCACTAACAGAGGAAGGGAAGAATTCACTATTTAAAGAGGATGTACCACCAAACTGCTTATAAGGATATATACTGTACATACCACCCTGTAGGTGCTGTAATGCAGAACCCAGTGATGCCGAGCTTTTTTAAATCCGTTGCCCAGTTGCCGTTAAAACCACCGATAAAGTAATATGCTAATGACCTGTGCTCAAGCACAGGAGGCCGGCCCTGCTCCGATTATTCAAATCCCTCTCCTCCCCCTCCGTGACATGCCAGCTTCTCCTCGTGCTGGCACACCTCCTATTCTAATGTGGACAAGCCTCCTATGCTAATTCCTGACTGCCTGTTCCATAGTGATCAGGGCGTCCGGCACCAATGTTCTCTCCTCTGGGCACAATTGTAGAATGCCGCAGGATAGAGCAGGGTATGAGCCTGCACAGTAGGACTCATACTCCGCTCTCCTGGCGGCGCTTATGACCCCAGTGTGATGACGGCGCGCTGGGCAGAAGACACGCAGCGGCGGGGCAGAAGAAAGGAGGCGGCGCTATGGAGCAGGCAGTCCAGAATTAGCATAGGAGGCTTCTCCACATTAGAATAGGAGGTGTGCCAGCAGAAGGAGAAGCTTGCACGTCACAGAGGGGGGAGGAGAAGGATTTGAATAACCGAGCAGGGCCGGCCTCCTGTGCTTGAGCACAGATCATTAGCATAATACTTTATCTGTGTTTTTTAACGTCAACCGGGCAACGGATTTAAAAAAGCTCGGCATCACTGGGTTCTGCATTACAGTGCCTACAGGGTGGTGTGTATATTTCATTGTAGGCAGTTTGGTGGTACATCCTCTTTAAGGAAGTGAGGAATACAATTCTTTAGAGATTGTGCACCTATAGGTCGCCTTTTTGTAATCTTGCTCTACCACTGAGACTGTTCAATACAATTCTGTATCAGCTAATATTAGGTGCAAGCCCCATTGCCACTCCTCTGGTGACACCTAATGGCGGATTGCTATATTTCTTCTGCCTAACTACTACTTCCAACTGTGCCATCTGCTACCTCTTTTGTAGAGTTTGTAATTACCCAAACTTTAATCAATTCAGCAACCAGGCAGATTAGTAATTCACTTCTTCTACTCATTCTACTTCAAGTTCGTATCGCTTTACAGATGTGATACCTAAGCCACACAGACTCCCCCACTGGCATTTTCGGTGCCTGACAACCTGTGATCACTGTCTGTAAGACATGGGGAGATTCTCTAAATACAAGAGCAAAGGAACCTCCGACACCAATATGGTCAAAAGCACACAATCGGACATCTACAAATAATTAAAAAAAAATGTCCACACCACCCTAATCAAAAGTTAAACTCAAACTCTCAGCCCCACCAGAGTGGGATCAGGAAGATGAACCTTATATGGAAAGTTTGCCAAACGGCTGCCTCTCTGTCACAGACTCTTAAAGGGGTAGTGCGGCGCTCAGAAGTTATTCACAGAATAACACACATTACAAAGTTATACAACTTTGTAATGTATGTTATGTCTGTGAATCGCCCCGTTCCCCGTGTCCCCCCCCCACCCGTATACCCAGAAGTGTGGTGCATTATACATTACCTGATCTGTGTCGAGGGCCATCCGCCATCTTGTGCCAAACGTCATCTTCGGACGGACGGCCGAGTCGCTGCCGCCCATCCCCCATTAGCCAATCGCGGCTGAGCATCTGATGAAGCGGCCGCATCATCAGCTGCTCAGCCGCGATTGGCTGAGCACAGTTTATGCTCAGCCAATCGCGGCTGAGCATCGGATGAAGCTGCAGAGGGCGGCTGGCATTCGGGACAGTCGGAGCTGTTCGCCGTCAGCCCGAGAAGACGTCACTGGCTGAAGATCGGAGACGGATGTCGGCACGTGACAGGTGAGTATAGCGCACCACACTTCTGGGTACACGGGTGGGGGTGGTGGGACACGGGGAAGGGGGCCATTCACAGACATAATATACATTACAAAGTTGTATAACTTTGTATGTGTGTAAGTCTATGAATAATTTTTTTACCGCCGCACTACCCTTAAAAAATCTAGATCCTTTCTAACTGAAGCAGTCAACCACATAATTACACAAGCAAATGCCTCAGTCCTAAAGGAGCTTTGGAGATAAAATCAGAAATCCCTCAACTAGGCCACAGAGCAGAACTGATGGACGTGCAAACCTCGCTGATAAATCATAGTAAAGCAATGAAATTGTACAACACAAAAAACAGCTGAATGCTCTACATCTAGCCATAGAAGACCAAGAAAACAGGATCCGCAGAAAGAACCTGCGGATTATAGTACTAATGTAAGAAAAGTCAGAATCAGCGTCTTGCAATGCGAGTTAGTCTTTATAAATGAGTCAACCATCACTAATATCCTGGGATCAATCCAACGCATTTCTGGTAAAAAATACCCTTAGTCATGGCTGAGTAAGATACAAATGACCTGGGGTTAAATACTCCTGAGTCCTGATCGCTCTTCCACATTCCACATGCCCTAGCCATGGAGGCCCTCGGGTTCCACCTGGACAAATACACTATTTACAGTATGGATTTAACCCCTTCAAGACCGAGCCCATTGATGCACAGATGTCCAGATCGAATGAATGCAATGTTTCTCCCCGCCTTCTAAGAGCCATAGCCAGTGGCATAGCTATCATAGAGGCAGGGTAGGCAGTTGCTATGGGGTCCGTGCAGGAGGGGGGCCCGGGGAGAAGGTAAGAGCGTGTGTCCTGCTTGACCCCTTATGTACTGCAGTGTGTAAGTGACCCAATCTTTACTTACATGCTGCATCACAACAAAAAAGGTTAACAAAGAGAACACAGAGATCTCTGCTTCACTGCACTGATAACCTCTGACCTCTGTTCTCCTGCTGGCAATCAAGTAGGAAAGGGAAATGTGCAGAGCTCCATGCAGCGTTTAGGGTTATCAGTGCACCAGCAGTAAAGCCGATATAGATATATATCTATGTAGTGTTTTGTGTTGTGCGTAGTGGAAGGGGGCCCCTTAAAAATTTTTGCTATGGGGCCCCGTGAATCCTAGCTACGCCCCTGGCCATATTTTTCCACCTACAGGGCTGGTTAGGGTGTCATTTTTTTATGATCTCTAGTTTTTTGTAATATCATAATTTTTTTCTGATATATAATTTAAAAAAAATCAGCAATCCTGGTGTTGTTGTTTTTTTTTTTTCCCGTCTAGGCCGTTCACCATGCGGGAACAATAATGTATAATATTGTAATAGATTGGACAATTCTTTTTTATTACACTTTTTTTTTTCCCTTTAAAACATATCAATCAATAGATAAAGGTAAAATATATTGTTGTGACAAGTTACTAATATTTTCTTAACATTTATCCAAACTCTATCCCATACTTTCAGTTTTGTCACTATTCTAGAAGTGTGTGTGATCTACTTGTCTGTACAAACTCCAGTAGGTCCTCAGATTTATATATATTTATCCTTAAGGGTGCCTTCACACATACCGACTCGCAGTAGAAAACTCGCTGTGAGTTTCTGCTACGAGCCGAGGTCCTGGAAGGCCCCTATCACTACATACAAGCAGTGCTCTGAAGACCGCTGCGTGTATGCAATGTATGCGGTCCCACACCGCTGTCTCCATACATTACCTGGCTCTGGCTGCACGGGGTCCCGCTCTGCCGCCCAGCCAATCAGTGTGTTGCCCAGCCGCAGCCACTGATTGGCTGGGCGGCAGAGCAGGACCCCGGGACCCCCGTGCAGCCAGAGCCAGGTAATGTATGGAGACAGCGGTGCGGGACCGGCGCGGGAGCTGAAGGGTTAAGGGGGCGGCTGCATTACATACACGCAGCGGTCTTTCAGACCACTGCTTGTATGTGGTGATAGGGCCTTCCAGGACCTCGGCTCTTAGCAGCCATGTGTAAAGGCACCCTTAATAGAAATTTCTGCAAATCTGATAAAGGACGATAAAAAAAAAACTTAATTCTGAAGTCTGGAAGGGCTAAACCCCCTTTGTTCTTAGGAATAAAAAAAGGTTTTATAACGAGTCCTGGGTCTTTTACTGGCCCACAAAAGTCTATTTAGTATTGTTTCTAGCCTCTTAAAGGTCGGCGCTACTATCAGAAAAAATATGATTTGTGGTTGCATTGTCATGTGGTTGTCATTTTAATGAGAGTGGCTCTGTCAGCCATCGTCTGGGGTAGTCTAAATCCATACTTCAACCTTATGTTTAATTTTCCTGAGAAGAGGTCTTAGGTTGTACTTATAAAATTGTTTAATATTTTTTAGGATCTTAAAGGGGTTATCCAGCGAAAATCTTTTTCTTTCAAATCAACTGGTATCAGAAAGTTATATAGTATTGTAATTTACTTTTATTAAAAATCTCAAGTCTTCCCATATTTATTAGTTACTATTTGTCATGCAAGCAATGTTGTTTTATTTTCAGTCTGACACAGTGCTCTCTGCGGACATCTCTGGCCGAGACAGGAACTGTCCAGAGCAGGAGAGGTTTTCTATGGGTATTTTTCTATTGCTCCGGACAGTTCCTGTCTCAAACAGAGATGTCAGTAGAGTTTCAGACTATAAAGAAAACGCCATTTCATTCAGGGCATACAGCAGCTGATAAGTATGAGACGACTTAAAATTTTTAAATAAAATCAAATGACGGATCCATATAACTTTCTCAAACCAGTTGATCTGAAAGAAAAAGTTTTCACCGAAGTACCCTCTAATCTAGAATGGTATGACCTCTATTCGGCCTTGGTGCCGCAGCAGAGAATAGGGGTGAGGGCTTCCCTGATGAGCAGTGGATGTTCATAACAATGAACAAAATTTAAATCGAACTTCCAATCAAATTGAAATTTAATTAAAAAATTAATCTTCAAATTGAATCAATTAAAAAAAAAAATGAATGGATTGAAATTGAATGTAAAGAATAATAAAATTAAACTTTGAATTAAATGTAAAAAATATTAAAATTAAACTTATAATTGAATCCAAATTGAAATACATTTAATTAAATTGAATTAATTGAAATTGACATAAATTGACAATGAAAAAGAAAAAGCAGCTGCACTCACCATTCAGCTGAAGAAACGTTCCTTTATTCACATACACATAGGCAGATAGGGTGCAGACATCGTGGGCAGATGCCAGCAAGGTGGAAGTGACAGATTGTTTTGCACTACAAAGCACTCCTCCGAACTACCCATAATGCTACATCAGTACACTAAATATACAGCATTACATTAGTGACGTCAAAAACACATGTGAAACATTGAAATCCAGGAATGGAGTTACAAAGTTAAAATCAAAGAGGGTTCCAGTCATCTACTACATAACATGACACAACAGTTATACAATAGTTGAGGTCAATTCAGACCTCCAGGGCCTGTGCTTCAGTTCTTAGAATCCAACCACTCCCAGTTTGCAGTAGGTTCCTATGCCTATCCTTTCCTGGTTTTCCTAAAACTCTCTGAATTATTGCAAACTTAAAGAGAACCTGTCAGCCCCCGTGCCGGGGCAGAGCCCGGCCGACCCCCGGTGCAGACACATATACTTACTGCTTCCACGAAGTCCTGTCCCGGAGCCCGTCCCGACGCAGAGATATCCCCGTCCGAAGCCGCGGACGGGACTTCGTGGAACCAGTAAGTATATGTGTCTTCACCGAGGGGTGACAGGTTCCCTTTAATATCTGACATATTGCTTTCATGCATCTGCTTAATATGTTATATTAGTCTTGTTGCATAAGAATCTGTTTTATACAATGAAAGTGTTCTCTGATTCTTGTGCATAGGGATCTTTTTGTGTGAAATGTGTTGTGTTTTATTAGAAAGATTTCTGTTTTTCTGCAGCTGATCCACCAAGGTCCTCTGCTGTCATTGGCGGAAATTGAATGATTGACTGGCTGATTAACATTTTTTTTAATTGTCATTTTTCAGTTTCTGACATTATAACAACAACCAGGGCCGTATTAACAGCTGCTGCTGCCCTAGGCACTAAACCTGAAGACGCCCCATCTTGGGGAGCGTGGAGGAGAGTGGTTTCGGCCACATGCATCTCTCTACATGTAAAAACAATTGTCTGAATCACATTTTTCATGGTGTTAACGGCTTAAAACATAAACAAATTTACACGAATCAATGATTAGAGCCGTCTGCATATTGAGCCGTCTGCATATTGTCTGAACAATTCTCCCCAAAGGATTGGTATAAAATAGCTCCAGGCATCACATTTAACACTGCCACACCAGACCTGAACAATACCACCATACTGTGACTGGATAACACCCATACCAGACCTAAATAATACCGCCATACTGTAACTGGGTAACACCGCCATACCAGACCTGAAACATTCCACTGTACCAGATTTACTGGCAAGTCTGAACGGGAGGTGGGAGACTAAAAAAATAAAAAATAAAAAAAGTTGTTTCTTTCCCCCTGTTCCCTGGTGCTGCCCCCTGCAAGGTGCTGCCCTAGGCACTGGACCACGGGTGCCTAGTGGTAAATACAGCCCTGACAACACATCTGTTGAAAAAAAATCGATACTCTGTAATAGTCCCACTATTGTAGCTACTATAGTTTGGCTGTTTTATGATTTTTGTTTGCATTCGATTCACAAATTTGATCAAATCCGCCCAATATTTGCGAACCTCGCAAACAAATTTTCAGCTTCTTAGCTCATCTACACTTATGATGGCAGGAGCCTAGGGCGCTCTTACACATGGTGCTACCAGAAGTAGCTGCAGACACTCGTTATACCTTATGACTGCAGGAGCCTAGGGGGCGCTCTTACACATGGTGCTACCAGAAGTAGCTGCAGACACTCGTTATCCTTATGACTGCAGGAGCCTAGGGGGCGCTCTTACACATGGTGCTACCAGAAGTAGCTGCAGACACTCGTTATCCTTATGACTGCAGGAGCCTAGGGGGCGCTCTTACACATGGTGCTACCAGAAGTAGCTGCAGACACTCGTTATCCTTATGACTGCAGGAGCCTAGGGGGCGCTCTTACACATGGTGCTACCAGAAGTAGCTGCAGACACTCGTTATCCTTATGACTGCAGGAGCCTAGGGGGCGCTCTCACACATGGTGCTACCAGAAGTCAGCTGCAGACACTCGTTATCCTTATGACTGCAGGAGCCTAGGGGGGCTTTTACACATCAGCTCCGCTACGTCAGTGGGTAGCACAGGAGAAGGGAGGGGTTAACAGGAGGGGGGGCTTAGGCGTGGCTCACTGAAGTGATATCAGTGAGTCATGTGTCCTCATTCTCTTTGATGGACAGGGTTAAATTTTTAACCCAGCCCTTGAAGAGAGGTAGGACACGGGATCCCCAACATGGAAGGTGCGGGTCAGGAAGAAGGAGTGAGTTGGAGAGGACTTAGTTTTGAGGATTTTTTGCATCCAGAGGGGGTGAGTGCACCTAAAAAGCAGCAAGAAGGTGCAGAAGGCATAACAAGTTGATTTTAGAAAGATTGAAAGCTATGGAAGGGTTATTTATTATGCAAAATTATTTTGGGGGAATACCACTTTAGGCTGGGTTCACACTACGTATTTTTCAGTCAGTATTGTGGTCCTCATATTGCAACCAAAACCAGGACTGGATTAAAAACACAGAAAGGCTCTGTTCACACAATGTGAAATTGAGTGGATGGCTGCCATATAACAGTAAATAACTGCCATTATTTCAATATAACAGCCGTTGTTTTTAAAGTAACAGCAAAATTTGCCATTAAATGACGGCCATCCACTCAATTTTAACATTGTGTGAACAGAGCTTTCTGTGTTTTTAATCCACTCCTTTGTTTGGTTGCAATATGAGGACACAATACTGACTGAAATATACGTAGTGTGAACCCAGCTCCAAGGTGTAGAATAGGTACAATCCTTAGCATTATTAGTCCTGTACAGGTCCCTGAACCCCTGCCAGGCCTGGGTATAAGCTTCAGCAGGAGCTCTAGTTGTCTGTCTCTCTTATCATACACTATACCAGTGCTTCTTAAACTTTTGTTCTTGGGCCTCACTTGGCGTTCCATATTGATGCTCGGGCCTCACCAACAAACACTTAGTACTACGCATTGCCTGATACGACCATGTTATGCACATTATATCCCAAAGCAGCGCCCTAAGCACCAAGAGTGCAGAATAAATACAGCTCCACCTGCAGTAACACAACACCCAATACTGCTCCACCTGTAAACTAGCACCACAGTGTAGCCTCCTTTCTCTGTAACCAACCCTCTGCTCACCTGCAGCTTACACACACACACACCACACACACTCACCAGCATGATTCCATTCTTAGCGTCCTCTTTCTGGTGCAGCTCTCTTTCTCCTCCTTACCCCATTTCTGTGCAAGAAATGCTCCTGGCACTGTCAGAGTGTGCCACAAATAGTTGATAATCCCAATAGTGTTCCACAAATAATTAATAACCCCACTAGAGCCCACAAATAGGTAATTTCACACATGTATAGGTAATTTCACACATGTATACACACAGACATCAGCACACATGCATGCATGTATACACACAGACATCAGCACACATGTATACACACAGAGACATCACAGACATAATCACACATGCATGTATACACACAGACATTAGCACACATGTATACACACAGACATCACAGACATCATCATCACATGCATTATACACACAGACATCAGCACACATGTATACACACAGACATCATCACCTGCATGTAACATTAGCACACATGTATACACACAGACATTAGCACACATGTAAACACACAGACATCAGCACATATGTTATGCACACACAGATCAGCACACATGTATACACTGACATCTGCACACGTGTGTGTGTTGTGTGTATATATATTATATATATAATATTATATATATACACAACAAACCACACACTTACTCTCTGCGGGAGGCTACAGCGCCCATGTGCTGCACTCTTTCTCCTCCGAACACAGCGGCCCCTCCCCCTCCTTTTCGACATCCAGCACAGGAGGAAGCAGCTAGAGGAGATAGTGAGGGGCCTGGGAGGGGCCCGGGGGGGGGGGGGGGGGGGGGGGGTGGGGTGGGGGGGGAGTCCATGTGTTTCTACTGCTTCCTGCCTGTGCGTTACAGCTTTAAGGAGCTTGATGCAGGGAGGCTGGATGGCCGGGTCCCCCCCGGATCCTGTTTTGAGCTGGGGCCCTGACAGCTGCACCACTAACACTGCCCTATGGCGGCCCTGCGTGACCATGTGCTGAGTATAATCTCCTAAAAAAAATTCCTCCCCAGCGGGCTGCTTTGTGCCCTCTTCTTCCTGACGATCACGTTGACCCCACTTCCACCACTCCAGCATCCAGATCGATCCCAGGCTCAGCATGCAAGATCAGGAGAGCCGTGACGCGCTCATAGATCCTGGCTGAGCGGGCCTATCAGCAGTGACCGGGGCTTCCCTGTAAAGCTTAAAGGGAGGACTCCAGGCAGGGACCTTCGCGCCTCACCGACTGTGGGCTGTCACAGTTTGAGAAGTGCGGCACTATACAAGGTCCCTTCCACAGGAACTAAACTCACTTAAATAAGGGTGACCGTGTCTACCTCCTATTGGTGGGGAAAGTGCTAGAAAGGGTGAGATGTTCAGTGTGTGATAGGCTGTGTGCGGCACCCATGTAGCGATTGTTCAACCTATTACATTAAGAACATACAGTTAACCCTTGGGATCAGGAGCATAGCTAATGTCCCCTGGGCCCTGGTGCAAGAGGTCAACCTTGGGCCCCTCCACCCCCCACCCCCTCCTCGACCAAGCAATGCTTTTGGTATATATATATATATATTTATATATATTATATATTATATGTGTGCAAAAAACCAGTCACTGCATTCTTCAGTGTGAACTGGGCCAGTAGCTGCACCAGGATCCACTGGTGTAAACTTATGTACGTGTCCAAAAATGCTCTCTGCAGCACTCCACATTTTAAACGAAAAACGTATTTTCCCATAAAGTGAATAGATTTATGGGAAAATAAACACAGAGCTTTCCATTTTAATTTCAAGTGAATAGATACATATTTCTCTATGGCCCCTTGTCTCACCCTCACATATAATAATCCCTTTATACTGCCGCCCCCCCCATACTATTGTTTCCCACCCCCTAACCCTTTCCACTATTACCTTTCTTTTCTCCTGTATGCTGTATACACAAACTTTTTCTTTTTTTACCCTTGGGGAACTCCTACCCAATAATGTGCTACAAAATACAAAAAAAGTCATACAGTGAATCACAGGTGACGTCTTCTTTCATCTGAGGTGCAGGGCCGTATTTACCCTAGGCACCCATGGTCCGGTGCCTAGGCAGGACACATGCACCTGCAGGAGGGCAGCACGAGGGAGCAGGGACAGAAAAACTAATTTTTTTGTTTTTTATTTTTTTAGTTTTCCTCCGTCAGTTCAGACTTGCCAGTGAATCTGGGTCTTTTCCAGGGGGGTGGGGGGTATGGTGGTATTGGTCATGTCTGGTATCGCCATAGGTGTGTGAAGATGGGCGTCTTCAAGGTTTAGTGCCTAGGGCAGCGCAGCTGTTAATACAGGCCCTGCCGAGGTGTCACTTTCCTTTTCCTCTCCATCCAGCCCAGACCTCCATGATGATTTCTTGCATCTCTTCTGAACCTGCGAGACTAACATTTTAGGCTCCGCACTTATCCAGCAACTTACTTTTTTCCAACCCTAAGATTCTACACAAATTCCACTTAAGGTGTCATGTGCAGTAAAGCAGTAGGTAATGTGGGTTGCCCCCTGTCATGTAGGACCCCTGCTGTGCCCCCTGTGCCACGCATATGTACAAATGCCGGTTGCCCTGCACATGTAATACTGCCGCCTGTGCCTGCATATAGAGATGAGCGAACCTCGAGTCCATCCTAACCAAACGTTCGCATTTGATTAGCGTGGCTGCTGAACTTGGATAAAGCCCTAAGGCTATGTGGAAAACATGGATATAGTCATTGGCTGTATCCATGTTTTCCAGACAACCTTAGAGCTTTATCCAAGTTCAGCAGCCCCCGCTAATCAAATGCCGACCTTCGGGTTCGGAAAGACCCGAACCCGGTTCGCTCATCTCTAACCTGCATATAGTAATTATACCCGTGCCCTGCACAATAGTAATCTACTGCCCCGGTGGCCCTACATAAAGTAATAGAGCCACCTGTGCCCTGCATATAGTATAGAGCCCCCTGCACCCTGCATATAGTAATAGAGCCCCCTGTGCCATGCATATAGTAATAGAAGCACCCTCGTGCCCTGCATATAGTAATAGAGCCCCCTGCATCTAGTAATAGAGCCCCCATGGCCCTGCATATAATAATAGAGCCCCTGCACCCTGCATATAGTACTGAGCCCCCTGTGCCCTGCATATAGTAATATAGCCCCTGCACCCTGCGATAGTAATAGACCCCTGCATTGCAAAAACCCCCAAAATCTTTATCTCACCTAATCCAGGATGGCGCTTGTCCTTCTCTCCTTTACCTCAAGGCCTGAGAACGGGGCAGCCTCTGGAGGGGAGATTCAAGCCCGGCTTTCTTGGCACTGATGTTCAGGACGGAGGGGGTTTCCCCTTGAGGTAAGGCAGGCGGAGGGCAGCTTACAGGAAGGGAGGTTCCCCCCCTAGCGCCACGTGGTAGCGATACGGCGGCCGTGGAGGGGAGTTACCCTCGATGGCCTCAGGAGCGGTTCTCGCAGGGGGGGCCTGTGGGTCGGTTATCGGCGCAGAACCCTTGAGGTGTCTGAGGGTTCATAACCCCTGCCCCGGGCGCGTACCGCTACCCCTTTGCGCTAGGGGGGGCACTTCTCGAGTTGGGGGGCACGGGGCCACTGAGGTGGCAAGGGGGGTCCCCCTTGCTGGC
>NW_027209625.1:0-15838 GCF_027789765.1 Dendropsophus ebraccatus | reverse complement strand
TCACCCCCAACTAGAGCTGACAAAGCCACAAGTCTGATTATTTAGTAGAATAATGAATTTCTGCCTATTGCTGAGTGCACTCCTACATGGGCATTAGTGTTGGCAATTTACATTATTGTGGGCTGCACCTGGACCTGCCAATGTTTTAATGTAAAAACAAAAAAAAGTTCTGGCTCCATCTTTTCAGGAATTATTTTGTAACTCAGATACAATAATCCACAAGGATCCATTATTTGTACAAGCCTCGCTCGTTTTGTGAATAATCTTAGAACTTTTCCCTGCGTCACTGAAGCCACTTTTATGGAAGGTTAGTTGACCTTAGCAGGATTACTGGATTTTGTGGGCTGAGATTTATTTGCCAGGGTTCTTTTTTTTGGTTCCAGTCGGCACCGCTATGGCACTTTATGATGTTGTATTTGTGCACTGTATGACACTACAGCAGGCCTAACTGCCCATCCAGCAAGTAAGGCAAATGCCAGATGAGCCGATGTGCTACACGGGCCAGTCCATGAACAGATTGATGGCTGGTTTTCCTCAGCACTTCACCCCCTGCACTTACTACATAGCAAGACATCCGTCAGATTGGAGTCCTGTATCCGGCTAATTGATGGACAGGAATCCTAGGTGCAGAGGTCCTGCCATCTCCTGCTTGTCTATTACAAGGTTCTTCAGTCAACAACAACAAAAGGAGATGAGAATAGTAATGCTTGCGGTGTGTCCCGCTGACTGATATGTGTAGTGAGAATGTTAGATGTATTGTCAATACATCAATGTATTTAAGCTTTTTTACAATTTCTAGAATACCAGCCCTTTCTTCCGGTGCCTTGCTTAGTCTGGCCTCTCCCCAATGACCTGTCTGGCACGGGTGACCCCACCAGGGAGTATACTCCCGCCAGCTTAGCTCATTGGATCATTAAAGCACACAAGCTCCCTCACCACGTCAAGGTGAAGGCACCATGAGGGAGCCCCTCCACCCTAGCCCGATTACCCATCCCAACCCTTAATTTACCTGTCCTTTGCTAACACGGACTCTCCTGGCACCCTTCTCAGCGCAGGCCCGCCCCAGAACTTACTCTTCCTTCTCTTCCTCCTCTTCTTCTCCTCTTCTTTCCAGCCTAGGCCCACCCCAGCCCCTTAAAATGGACGCTCCCGGCGCCCTTCCCAGCCCAGGGCCTGCCTCTTCCTGCCCCATATGAGGCAAATAAATCCTCCAGGTGTAAATGGCACCCTATTTGCCTCTAGATTGTAAAGGGGTAATCTGTTAAGGTAAGAAGGTTTTACCTCTCTGTTCCAACAGGTGGCTCACTGCCAGCATGGTCACATTTTATCCTGACACCAATTCAGCAGGCTTGAAGGGGTGGGCTGAAAGAGATGGGAGGGCACTATGCTGTAATCACTGCATGTGGGCGAAACCAGGCCTCCATAGGTGGCCAGTGTGCACACAATATGTTGCAACATCTGCAATGTTATCCACACATTGGCTGCCACTGGTTTTGCATTCATGTGGCGACTGCAACATTGTACCTGCCCCACCAGTAATTCAGCTCAACCTCTTCATGCTAGTTGGAAAGATGTTGGGATGAGATGAGCCAATACAGGAGGTGAGCCTCCGGGGACAGAAGAAAGGTCCTACCTTCTCAGCTCCCTGGATAACCCCTCTATGGGCGCCTCCTCCATACTCCTAGTTGTAAGGGAGTCTAATCCTCCTATTTAGATGGTAAAGGGGCCTCCTCCTGCCCCATTTGAGGCAAATAATTCCCCAGATGTAAAGGGCACCCTATTTGCCTCTAGATTGTAAAGGGGTAATCTAGGGAGCCAAGAAGGTTTTACCTCTCCCTTGCCAACAGGTGGCTCACTGCCAGCATGGTCACATTTTATCCTGACACCAATTCAGCAGGATTGAAGGGGGTGGGCTGAAAGGGATGGGAGGGCAATATGCTGTAATCACTGCATGTGGGCGAAACCAGGCCTCCATAGGTGGCCAGTGTGCACACAATGTTGCAACATCTGCAATTTGTGCACACATTGCCTGCCTCTGGTTTTGCCTGCATGTGGCGATTGCAGCATTGTACCTGCCCCATCACCGATTCAGTCTGCCTTCTTCATGCTAGTTGAAAAGGTATTGGGATGAGATGAGCCAATACAGGAGGTGAGCCTCTGGAGAGAGATGAAAAGGTCTACCTACTCAGCTCCCTGGATAACCCCTCTATGGGCGCTTCCTCCATACTCCTAGTTTTAAAGGAGTCTATTCCTCCTATTAAGATGGTAAAAGGGGGCCTCCTCCTGCCCCATACGAGGCAAATAATTCCCCAGATAGTAAAGGGCACCCTATTTGCCTCTAGATTGTAAAGGGGTTATCTGGGGAGGAAAAAAGGTTTTACCTCTCCTTGCCAACCGGTGGCTCACTTCCAGTTTGGTCAACATTTTATCCTGACACCAATTCAGCAGGCTTGAAGGGGGTTGGGCTGAAAGGGATGGGGCGGCACTATGCTGTAATCACTGCATGTGGGCGAAACCAGGCCTCCATAGGTGGCCAATGTGCACACAATATTGCAACATCAGCAATGTTATCCACACATTGGCTGCCACTGGTTTTGCCTGCATGTGGCGATTGCAGCATTGTACCTGCCCCATCACTGATTCAGTCTGCCTTCTTCATGCTAGTTGAAAAGGTATTGGAATGAGATGAGCCAATACAGGAGGTGAGCCTCCGGGGACAGAAGAAAGGTTCTATCTTCTCAGCTCCCTCGATAACCCCTCTATGGGCGCCTCCTCCATACTCCTAGGTGTTATGGGAGTCTTTTCCTCCTATTTATGATGGTAAAGGCGGGCCTCCTCCTTTCCCATATGAGGCAAATAGATCCTCCAGATGTAAAGGGCACCCTATGTGCCTCTAGACTCTGAAGGGGTCATCTGGTGGAGGTAAAAATGTCTACCTCTCACTTGCCAACAAGTGACTCACTTCCAGTTTGGTTACATTTTATCCGGACACCAATTCAGCAGGCCGTGAGGGGGTGGACTGAAACATCCGGGATGGCACTATGCTGTAATCACTGCATGTGGGCAGAACCAGGCCCCGCTCGGTGGCCAGTGTGCACACAATGTTGCAATTGGTAATATTGTGTACACATTGGCCGCCACTGGTTTTGCCTGCATGTGGCAATTGCAGCAATGTACCTGCCCCATCACTGATTCAGTCTGCCTTCTTCATGCTAGTTGAAAAGGTATTGGGATGAGACGAGCCAATACTGGAGGTGAGCCTCCGGAGACAGAAGAAAGGTCCTACGTTCTCAGCTCCCTGGATAACCCCTTAAAAGGTGCCTCCTCCATACTCCTAGCTGTTATGGGAGTAACTTCCTCCTATTTATGATGGTAAAGGGGGCCTCCTCCTGCCCCATACGAGGCAAATAGATCCTCCAGGTGTAAAGGGCACCCTATTTGCCTCTAGATTCTGAAGGGGTTATCTGGGGAGGTAAAAATGTCTTACCTCTCCTTGCCAACTGGTGGCTCACTTCCAGTTTGGTTACATTTTATCCTGACACCAATTCAGCAGGCGTGAAGGGGGTGGGCCGAAACATCCGGGAGGGCACTATGCTGTAATCACTGCATGTGGGCAGAACCAGGCCCCGCTCGGTGGCCAGTGTGCACACAATGTTGCAGTTGGTAATATTGTGTACACATTGGCCGCCACTGGTTTTGCCGGCATGTGGCGATTGCAGCATTGTACCTGCCCCATCATTGATTCAGTCTGCCTTCTTCATGCTAGTTGGAAAGATGTTGGGATGAGACGAGCCAATACTGGAGGTGAGCCTCCGGAGACAGAAGAAAGGTCCTACGTTCTCAGCTCTCTGGATAACCCCTTCATAGGTGCCTCCTCCATACTCCTAGCTGTTATGGGAGTAACTTCCTCCTAGTTTGATGGAAATGGGGGCCTCCTCCTGACCCATACGAGGTAAATGATTCTTCCCGGTGTTCAAGGCGCCTCATTTTACCTCTTGATGTCACTGGCGCCACCTCTCCAAGGAACCTCAGATGGTATGAAGTCCTCCCCTCATGCTGTGACCTAGACAGGAGTTATACCAAACAAACTGTTATAAATAAGGAAAATATAATAAATACATAAACATAGTCATACTACATACAATCAGGAAAACTGTGGGAATATGGATACTCACTTTTCAGTTGTCCTTGATCTCACAGCAGCAGCAGAATAGGGAAAGAAGTCTAAAAGAGAAAGAGAAAATTATGAAAACTTTCCGTAGATCAGACATATCTTCTGGTGACACATAGGGACAATCAGTTCCGCAGTATATCACACAGTAGAACATAAAAAAGACCATCCTTTTCTGGGTGTAATGCCTAGGAAGTGCTAAGGGGGTCCTGCCATCTAATGGTGATTTCTACTCTGTTAGGCCGCACCTGAATCACATTGTTCCCAAGTAATAAGGGTAAAAAAGGGTGACAATGCTGGAGCGCTGTCCATCCCATAATAATGTATTGTCGTGAAAATGCATTATCACTTGTACTAACCTGGATAGTATACGGCTTCTCCGGCTGCTGCTTCTTCTGGAAAGGAGAAATAACCAAGCAATGGTCAGACAATATATTATACGGCAAAGCCTTTGCTTGTATGTATGTTATGGATATTTGTATTCTAGTTCTGTCCCTACAGCATTTATTACCAGCTCCATTTACTGCTGCAGTAAAACAATATTCACTATTCACTATAATCACAACAGAACCGCAGACTTTACTTCTTCCATCTGGGTGTTATAAGAACTCTGCACTATACATGCTGCTAACACAAAGTTATATTACATATTCATTGTTCCGTTTTTATAAAGTAGGGTTTGTACAACCAATAAAAGCTATACAATAAGCGCTGACCATAATGTACCACGTGTGTTAGTGTACTAGCTTAGGAAAACCTGTTACATCAGATTTCTCCATTCTTCAGTGTCCTAAGGAGCTTTAGTCAAAAGCCAACATAAAATGATCGCTATAGTTTTTTTTTTAAATATTGAAATATTAAATTATTTTTTTTTTTTTTTTAAATACTTTATTCAAAATTTTCCACCAATTTACATATGTCAAGAAAGTTCGCGGAGACAAACCTCCACTTCAGATATTCAAAGGCACATCATATTACATCTCTCAATGACAGTTCCGGCACAGACCGTGACTGAAACTTCCATAATGCAACAGGTGAAAAGCAACAGTTAAATAAAACAGAAACAATAGAAAACTCCCCCCCTCCCCCTTCCTGCGGTCACACCCGTGTCCCCTAAGAGTTCCAGATCATCACTTATCACATAGGTACCATGGAAAGGCAGTATAGAAGCACTATCTGCAGGTCATTATAAGAACCTCTACACCTTCAGTCGCCCCAATGTTCCAGCTACATCCTTAGCCAGATACCATTTGGTATTCTTAAAGGGCAGGACTACTTGTCTTATTTCAGTCCGGGTAAGAAAGTTGCAAATGAAGGTCGTCCACTTTTTAAAGAAGCCCTTCGTGGATTTCTCCTTAGTGCGCGACACCTCCAACTGGTCGTATAGCAAGTATTTCTTAACTTGGAAACCACCTCAGCAGTGGAGGGCATGGATGACTCTAACCAGTGAGCCAACAAGCAGCGCTTGGCTACCAACACAAAGACATGAGTAAGTAGCGTTGGCACCCCAATCACCCGAAGGATATGCAGCAAGAGGAAATCGGGCTCCAATGAGAGACGCACATGAATCTTAGTGTATAAGAGGTCCTTCAGTCCTACCCAGAAATGACGAGTCATAGGGCACGTCACCAACCCATGTAGCAAGTCAGTTCCTCTGAGATTACAATTAGGGCATGCATCTATCCTATCAGGTCTGTCTACCGTTCTGGGTAATGTAAAGCCATACGTGGCGTGGTGTATAATGCGAAACTGAGTCTCCCTCCAGTGTTCGCTCACCACCGCCTTCCGCACCTTTGCCCACCCATCTAGGTCGGCTTCACCAGTTCAGTTTTGCCTAACTTATCCTCCCCAATATCGGAGATTCCCGCCCCAAAGGGTTGAGAGGCCCGTTGGCGTAGCGCCAGTAAATGTAAAGAAAGTGAATTGTTGGGGTCTCCAGCCGCGACAGATCATGGACCAAATGCGAGCAATAGAAAGAGGAAAGAGCAAAGAGCAAACATGCAATGTTATATCTTCTAAGATCCGGGAAATTTAATCCCCCCTGATCCCGAAAAAGTTGTAATTTTTTGAGGGCTATCCGAGGCCTTTTCCCTTTCCAAATAAATTTAAGAAAGGCCGATTGTAACTTATGGATGTCTGCATGCCTCAATAGGACAGGAAGGGTCTGCATAGGGTATAGTAATCTTGGAAAGGCTAGCAATTTGAGTAAGTGGCACCTAGCCATGGTGGGCAAGGGGAGCGACCTCCACCTTTCCACATCTCCGAGGATCGACTGGATGAGGGGTGGGTAATTGAGCCCATAAAGCGAGCCCGGAGTTTGGCCTATCATAATGCCCAAATATCTAATAGCAGTTCGCGTGAACTGCCACAGATGTCCCTTCCCGGAATCCCTCTTGTCCAGTGGAAGGTCTAGCAACGTGCTCTTGGCAACATTGATTCTAAAGCCTGAGCTGACCCCGAAGTCCTGGAGGCAGTCCAGTACCACGGGGAGATCCACTTCAGGTTGCTCCAAGAACAAAAGTAAGTCGTCCGCAAAAAGGGCAGTTTTGACAGGGATGCCACCTACCATTATGCCCCTAACATCTGGAAGAGCCGTCAAGACCCTTGACAGAGGCTCAAGAGCTATGTTGAATAAAAGGGGTGATAGTGGGCATCCCTGCCTGGTCCCCCTGGACAGCCTGAATGGACGAGATAAAAAACCCGGGGTTCCCACCCTGGCCCATGGCTCACAGTATAATGCAAAGAGATAATGCATAAATGACCCCTCAAAACCCATCCAGGACATCACCGCCCACACCCACTCCCACCGCACATTATCGAAAGCCTTTTCGCATCTATGGAAAGAATTGCGGGGAGGGAGTGTGAGTCAGGATGTAGGTGGACGGTGTCCAGGACACCTATCACTTTGCGCAAGTTGGATCTGCCGATCGTCCCTTGACGAAACCCACCTGTGCTGGAGAGATAAGGCGAGGGAGGACCGTCGCCAACCGGTCCGCCAAGATTTTGGACATAATTTTTAGGTCAACGTTGATGAGGGATATAGGCCTATATCCCCCCGGAGATGTCAGGTCTTTCCCAAGTTTGGGCAACACCTTGATGACCGCTGTGTTCATGGTGGGGGGACACCGGAGACCCCTGCAAATAGGCGTTGTACAAGGACTGTAGGGCCGGGCCAATCTCTGAAATTGCCACCTTGTAGAAGTCTCCGGTGAAACCATCAGGCCCAGGGCCTATTGGGCTTGTTATCCTTGATGGCCTTAGTATATCCTCAATGGTGATGGTAGCATTGAGAGATTCATTTCTTCAGGGGTCAGCGTAGGGGAGGGCCCGCCTCCCGTAACCAGTCCCTGACAGAGGTCCGCTGGAGGGTGTGAGTCAGCGTATAGAGCTTCATAAAAGGATCTCAAGACATCGTTAATCTCACCAGGATGGGTGCGGAGAGTCCCCGCCATCATCCCGGAGAGATTGAATATGATTAAGATTCTGTCTGGCCTTTTGCTAGCCTGGCCAGCATTCTAACCCGGCTTATTGCCAATATCGAATACCGATGCCTCAAAATGAGACCTGTTTATGTGTCTCAACCACGTTCTAACCAACTCTCATAGGCAGTTTTGGCTGATTGCCAAGCCTCCTTGGTCTCCGAGGAGGGAGCCCCACAAAGGCAGTATACGCCCTCCGAAGAGCATCACTATGTGTTTTAAGTTGAGATGCAATTTGTTTCTTCTGTCCTGAGACATATGCCATTATGCGCCCCCGCAAAACCGCTTTGCGGCCTCCCAATATAATTGGGGTTGAGCTACGGTGTTCCGCATTGTCCCTAGTATACTCCCACCACCAGAGTTTAAGAGAGACTGGAAATTTTTCATCTCTGGCTAAACCTATTGGGAACCGCCATATAAAATCTGAGCCCCTCGGAATGGTGTCCTGCAGCAGAATTAGATACAGGTGAGTGACATTCCGAGAGTGACCAGGTCCTCGATCTGCGCATGGTGGAGGCGATGGCAGCAGAGAATCAGTGACAAAAACGTAATCTATTCTGGACCAACGAGTTGTGGCGGGTGTGAGAAATGGGAATATTCCCTATCATCAGGGTGGTTTCCACCGCCACGCGTCCCACCATGCCCACTGCTCGAGTCCACTGCGACAGTAACTGATCCCTGCTCCGGGACCCCTGGCCGACGGTCCCTGCTCGATCTCCTGTCCCTCCTCACGGTTAATAACAGTATTAAAGTCGCCCCCTACCACCTTGTCCGGACTGCCTCCGGAGTACTATAGGGGTGAGAGAGTCAAAAAAAAAGCTATGTTAGAGTATCATTAAGAGCGTAGACATTGATGAACTCCATTCCTCTGCTGCAGTTTTGAGACGTACTTTACACACTCTCCCTTCGGAGTCTGCCCAGGTGTCAATAGTGTCGTGACTAAACGATCTATGTATTAGTATCATGACCCCTGCCTTGTGGAGACAGCCGGCCGACCCCATACACTTCCCCACCCACCCTTTGCGCATCCTAAAGAAGTCATCCGCATCGTCCAAGTTGTTTCTATGTAACAACGCCACGTCTGGTAGAAGCCTCTTTAGGTGGCGCAAAACCCTATTTCCTCTTGTGAGGAGAGCGTAGGCCCCGTAACATTCCCACGATACTCACCAGTGTACCATTTGGACAAAAATTATAGGATAACTCTATTGGACCCGGAGGAGTGACCACTGGTGAACCGCAAGCAGAGAACTTCCACCCCCCCACCCCCAACCCAACAAACACCACCCTCCCACCCAACAGAAAACAACACATAAAACCGTGTGCATGCCATATGGCTAAGGACTTCACTTCTTCCCATGCTGAGCCTTCCACATCAAAGTCGCAGAAAATCTCCACACACTTCTAGTAATAACGCCTACGGCTCTAAAGCTTCAGGCAGCATATTATTGATCACATGTATCGTCCAATCTTTCAACCGTTTCCGTCAACGGATCCAAGACCCAGAGAGAGAGGGAAGGGGGAGGGGGGAAGGGGAGGGGGGAAGAGGGGGAAGGGGAGGGGGGGGGGAGGGGGGGAAGGGGGAAGGAGAGGGGGGGGGGGTTAGGGGTGGAAGGGGCGGGGGGAGGGGAAGGAGAGGGGGGGATAGGGAGGGGGTGGGAAGAGAGGGAAGGGAGGAGGGGGGGGGAAAGGACGAGGGGGGGAAGGGGGGGGAGAGAGGGGGAGGGGGGGGGGAGAGAGGGGAAGGGGGGGAGGGGGGGGAGAGAGGGGAAGGGGGAAAAAGGGAGGGGGGAAAGGGGATGGAGCGGGGGGGAAGGGAAAGGGAGGGGGGGAAACAGGGGGGGGGGATAGCAAACAGAGCCCCGGGAGAGAAGAGGGGGGCAGCCTAGATGAAACCAAAAGATTGACTCCTTACTACGGCTAAGAGAACAAAAGTTTAAACAGGGTAACATCCAAAAAGCCCCTTGTGTCAAAAGTCAGTCCCCGGCATAACCCTTCTCCACGTTGCCAATTTGCATCCGCCAAGGACACGTTGCCTCGAAATCCGAATCAAGACTCCACAGGGCTACACCCGGCGAACTCTCTGGCTCCGCGGTAATTCGGGCCATTGGTCTTGAGAGAGTCTCGGTATAGCCAAGGACGTCGCCGCAATAGTTTCACCTCGGCGGGGGCTGGAGATACCATCCGATGGGAGAATAGAGAGATATTCTCTTAGGCCGTCCGCAGCCTCATCAACACCCTGAAAGGTTTGCATTGAGCCATCAGCATGAAACACCTTTAGCACTGCCGGATATATCAATGCGAATCGTACTGCTTTTTGAACAGCATAGTGCAGATGGGGGAAAACAGTTTTCTCTTGCGGGTGACCTCTGCCGAGAAGTCGCCAAAGATAAGGAGACGCTGCCCGTCATAGCGAAGTCCCTCAGGCAAATTGCGGAAGGCCCGCTGGATAGCAACCTTATCAGTGAAATCCAGGTATTTGGCAATTAACTTGCGTGGCCTGTCTCTGTGTGCTAGTCCTTGGGGGATCCCGACATCAGGAGACTGGCGGGCTTCCATTGCCTAGCCGGTGAGCTCGCTCCACTTTGCACGGACGCGGGAGGCCCAACAATGAGGGTATGGTTACCTCACACAGCTGCATTAAGTCTTTTTGGCGGACCGCTTCCGGGACCCCTACTATTCGCAAGTTATTCCGCCGAGACCTATTTTCTAGGTCCTCGACTTTGTCCCACAGCCTTTTATTTTCTTTCTCCACTTCGACTACTCGCGTGTGCCAGGAATCAGCCGAATCCTCTATGTCGCTGATTCTCTCCTCTGCAGCTGTGAGACGTGTCCCCTGGGCTCCTACTTCCGCCTGCAGCTGTTGTATGGCCGCGGTCACCGCCGCCGTGACGGTACCGTGCAATTCCGGCGTAATGTGCCTGGCCACCTCCGCAGCCAGTGCTACATAATCCAAGGTAGGGGCATCTACCTCCTCCTCTCCCCCGGACAGCTCCCTCTCTGACCTTGTCGGTGAGGGTGCTCTGGATGACGCGGGCGAAGGCGCCATGTTGGTCTCAGCTCCTTCTGTCCTCCGGGTCCGGGAACGGCTCTTTTGCTTAATTTGCTGCCCTTTCTTGTGGAGGTACTTATCCATCTGGATGCCCGACGGGAGCGGGGGGGGGGAAAGGTCTTGTTTAGATCGCAGCTGCGGGTGTATATATGTCAGGTACGGGAGCCGCTGAGCGGAGCCGAGGCAAAGCGTGGCTTACAGCATGGCGCCGGAACCGGAAGTGAAATATTAAATTTTAAGTACAAGTTCTTTGGCCTTTCAAATAAATGAAGAAATGTGGAGCCCCCTGTCCTCTTAGTGATTCTCTCTATGCACAGAAACAAATCAATTCCACGCAGACACAAAGTTATAGGCTTTGATCGCTCACCTAGGCGCGATGACGACGATGGTCTCCTCCTCTTCCTCCTCTTCATCCACTTCCCTGTATATGTAACATAAAGCAGCTCATAGCAATATATAGGTATTAGGACAAAACACTGAACAGATTGCAATGGACTCCAGGTGCAGATTCTTGCCTTTTCCGTGGTGAATGCCAGGCATAAGCTTCGCTCACCTGATGAGAGAGTGGGTGAGGGGGGCGACAAGGTGGGAAGCAGGAGGGCCCAGAGCCCAGGGGGGCTATGTCCGCTCATTGGCGCTGCTGGGCGACTGGTTTTGCTACCCCTCCAGCGTTGTTGTTGTTGTTGCTATAGCGTTGGTCCGTCGTGTGGGGCTTGCACCATTTTGTAAGTTAGGTACCCACATGTGTCAGGAACCTTGAGGTGGTGTGTGGGCTTATGAGATGATCACAATGTGACTGACTCCTGATGTTAGTAGTGTATAGTGCTAAGTGTGTGTATTAGTAGTGTGTATAGTGCTTAGTGCGTGTGTTAGTAGTGTGTATAGTGCTTAGTCCGTGTATTAGTAGTGTATAGTGCTTAGTGTGTGTGTTAGTAGTGTGTATAGTGCTTAGTGTGTGTGTTAGTAGTGTGTATAGTGCTTAGTGTGTGTGTTAGTAGTGTGTATAGTGCTTAGTGTGTGTGTTAGTAGTGTGTATAGTGCTTAGTGTGTGTGTATAGTGCTTAGTGTGTGTGTGTTAGTAGTGTGTATAGTGCTTAGTGTGTGTGTTAGTAGTGTGTATAGTGCTTAGTGCGTGTGTTAGTAGTGTGTATAGTGCTTAGTGCGTGTGTTAGTAGTGTATAGTTGCTTAGTGCGTGTGTTAGTAGTGTATAGTGCTTAGTGCGTGTGTTAGTAGTGTATAGTGCTTAGTGCGTGTGTTAGTAGTGTATAGTGCTTAGTGCGTGTATTAGTAGTGTATAGTGCTTAGTGCGTGTGTTAGTAGTGTATAGTGCTTAGTGCGTGTATTAGTAGTGTATATAGTGCGGCCATGTCTGTTTTGTCTCCAGAGAATTATCTGTATGTTTTCAGCTGTGCTGCTTCTTCATACTTACCAGATGGTCTCCAGGCTGGGGCGCCATTCAGAAGGTGGGAACTTGAATGGTCTGTAACACAGAACATATAATCATTTGGTTAGGATTATTTGTTAGGAATGTTTAAAACTTACTAAAAAAATGTAATCTATTGTGATATATCAGTAACCTGATCTTCAACCCTCAGATTAGTTCCTCTTAAGTTCCTGATAACAGAAAATTGTCCTTTATGTATTAAGGGGATAGTCCCTTTGAAGTTTATTTTGTTATAAATCAACTGGTATCAGAAAATTATACAGATTTGTAAATTACTTTTATAGAAAATTCTAAACTCTTCCTATATGTATCATCTGATGTATGCCCTGCAGGGGGTGGTGTATTCTTTCTGATCCGACATAGTACTCTCTGCTGCCACTGCTGTCCATGTTAAGAACTGTCCAGAGCATACAATAGTATTTTACTTCTGTTTATAAATCCAATGTCTTCCAGTACTTATCAGCTGCTGTCTGTCCTGGAAGGAGTGGTATATTCTTTTCAGTTTGACACAGTGCTCTCGGCTACCATCTCTGTCCATGACAGGAAGTATCCAGAGGAGAAGCAAATCCCCATAGAAAACCACTCCTGCTCTGGACAGTTCCTCACATGGACAGAGGTGGCAGCAGAGAGCCCCCTTAATATTGACACATGTCTCCAGACTATTCCTCCTGTCCCTTTGCCAACAGTATGTATGTGTTGTAAGTTACCTGAATGCCCGCGGCGCCGTCTTCACTGCTCTTCCATCTATTACAAAACATGAACAATACAGGAGTATTACATATAGAGAGGTCACCGTCATTCATCCAGGGGCAGCACATTGGTGGGAGATTTATCTAAAATAGAAGTGGAATTGGTTGTTGTGTTAGATTTTTACTGAAGTAATAAGAAAAATAAAGGTGCAACCAGTGTTTTTTCTGTGCAATGTTTTTCCTCAGACTGTGTATGTGGTCAGTGGTGTTTCTTCCTATCGCAGCATGCTCTAGGGATGTTATTTGTTTAGATGCAAATGTTTATGGCATTGTAATCGTATATCTTTTGATGTTACAAATCGTGCGAATAACCGAGGAACGTTCAATCACATCATCTATGAATCTTATGATTTGTTAGGGGAGACTACAAAAATTAGCAACCAAAATTGCCGGTAAATAAAACACCTGATTTGGAATTGGAAAATACATGTAATGTCATAAAAATAATGAACTTATGATATTTTCAGGTACTCCGGAGAAAAAAATAGTTTTTTAAATCAGCTAGTACCAAAAAGTTATACAGATTGTAAATTACTTATAATTAAAAAATACTCAAGTCTTCCCAGTACTTATCAGCTGCTGTATGTCCTGCAGGAAGTAGTGTTTTCTATCTAGCCTGAGTCTCTGATGCCACCTCTGTCTGTGACAGAAACCGTGCATAGCAGTAGCAAAGCCCAATAGAAACCTCTCCTGCTCTGGACAGTTCCTATCCCAGACAGAGGTGGCAGCAGACAGCCCTGTGTTAGACTGAAAAGAATACACCACTTACTGTAGGACATACAGCAGATGAGAAGTACTGGAAGACCTGAGTTTTATTTTTTTTACTAGAAGAAATTTATAAATCTGTATAACTTTTTGGCACCAGTTGATCTGAAAATATTTTTTCTCTGGAGTACCCCTTTAAGACAAAAAGCCACATAAAAAAGTATATGTGAATCAGATAAATCTCCCCAATTACTTAATTACTTTACAACAATGTACTTACGCTCGGTCCGGAAGGTCCAACTCGATGTCTTCAATGGTCCTGTGAGCCAGGGAACAGAGAGGACAGTGAGAACACAACTATAGGGAATTATTTACACCTGAATACAATTAATACACCTCATGCCAGGCGGGGAACGGATCCATTACTTATGTTCCCCATCCGTAAGGTTTGCAAAATTGTGTAGGTGTGAATGCAGCCTTAACAATTCTACAGTCATGATTGGTATCTATGAGGGTGAAATTTACACTGTGTTTGGTGTTAGCTGTGCTTTTACCATACAGTTGTGGTATAGATCCCAATGTATCCTTGGTCAGATGTATGATAGTAGGACGCCCCTCTTATGTGTTGGCTATTAAATGTCTGTGGGCATGTGGGTATAGACATTGACAATATACTACTATCATGGTGGGAAGTCACACACACATGTACATTCACAGTAAAGAAATACTAACCAAACTTCTGGTTCTTCATCTAAAAAGGGAAAAAAAGAAAAGGAAAAAACTTTTAAAAATAGTCGTATAAAATGGGAATAAAAACTATAAGTCTCTGATCCTGTTGGATGACATAATCTACATAACACAGTGTCATAGCACAGAGATCAGTCACTTGCCGGCATCTGATGACCATAATATGGCTGCATTTCAGTGTCTGCATTGTGGAGGGGAGACAAGACCCCCTATGCAGTCATATATCTCCCTGTGTGAATGCACCCTAAGGGTACTATTACACCAACAGATCTGACGACAGATTATCTGCCAAAGATGTGAAGCCAAAACCCAGGAGCAGACTATAAAAAGAGAACAGGTCATAAGGAAAGACTGGATTTTCTCCTCTTTTCAAATCCACTCCTGGGTTTGGCTTCAAATCTTTGGCAGATAATCTGTCGTAAATTCTGTTGGTGTAATAGTAACCCTAAGGTAAGCTCATGTTGCTCTATGCAGGATCTATACTGGCATGAAGCTTAAGGGTTTGTGATCTTAAATGAGTATCTTTATTTCACCTTATACTGTATTGTGTAAATGTGTTTGGAAAAAAAAAAAATATATATTGGGATTTTTTTAATTTTTAAAAAGTTTTTAACTTATTCTTCTGGAGTGTGAGTTTGCTTAAGGGACTTTAGGACGCAATTGCTTGTACAGAAATATCATAGAACGGATGAACTCACCCTCCTCGTCGACATCCTTGGCTGCCTGCAATAGCAAACACGGGGTAAGTACAGGATAGAAATATGTCGCTCGGGGTATTATAGAAAGGTACATTTACCTTGACGTATTCCGGGTTTCTGCAGCTCCTTGATGAATAACGATGCTGGAACCTGTAAAAAAATAAAAACAAAAACAAAAAAGAATTAAGATGAGCGAGCACCAAAATACTCGAGTGCTTGGTTACTTTAGTCAAGTATTTTTCAATGCCTCGAGTGCTTGTCGTGAGATACACTAGGCCCATTGAAAACAATTGTAGACTTCTGTACTTAGTACAAAGGGTATTTGGTTAATCTGAGGGCAACACTCTATCTCCTAGGAGGTTAAGTTAACCCCCTTGGGGGCCAGATTGTGGTCTGTTGTTTGGGGGGGGGGGCAAAGAAAGTATATTTACACTTTGGTCTTCCATCTGTCTTTACTATGGAAACTCACCCAATGTGACTGGCTAAGCATATTCTGCGAGCCAATCAGCAGCTGAGCGGCAATAGTGAAGACAGATACAAGACAGAAGTAGAAAGCATACTTCTCCGCACCGACCCCCCCCCACCCCTCCTGATGCAGTTTGATAGTGTGCCTGCCACGATGGCCCTTCTGGATTAGTGCAAGATCCTCTGCTAATATCACCTGACTGTGCCTCTGTATACATAGGGACCTGACCTTCAGATTAGCAGAGGATCTTGACGCTGATTCGGGTTGGCCGATTGGTACAGGTACACGATTGGCCATCCAATTGGTTTTGAAAACACAGAAAGGCTATG
>NW_027209624.1:0-15911 GCF_027789765.1 Dendropsophus ebraccatus | reverse complement strand
CCAGTGGGGAGATCCAAAACCATAGCCCCTAAGTCCCACTCTGTGTGAGTATTGGGAGACAAATAGGGAAATACCAGGGTGGCCCCTCTTCATGTGTGTGTTTGGTTAGTGGTGCCTGATGGTGTTGCAGGCCTCTGAAGTATTACAGAAAAGTTGTGTATATACTGACAGACCATGTGACACTTAGATTGTCACACATTTCGCTAAGCAGTGACTCCTGAAGAAAATTGGTTGCACCAGAACTTTTAGAAGCTTTGGAGCAAAAGGAGTGATACTTATAAAAAAATATATTTTTCTCTTTTCACTTCACCAACGTAGACTTTTTTTGTGCAGATGCATCACACAATTAAATAGGTTCTCTGTTTTAATTTTTAGGTGCTCAGCCCTAAATAACACAGTTTTACCCGTTCAAACCTCAATGCCTATGCGCACAGTATAACATTACACTGCACCATGTATGTAGGTTACCTGTCTGTGCCTCTCCACCTTACTTCACAGTATACCGCAATTTCACAGGACAAATCACAAAAACAAATTAAAAACAGTTTAGATCTGTCTCACCATATGTTAAAGGAGAGTCACGCTGGTACAATTTATTTTTGTGACTGGCTCGCTATATTTTAAAGGTAAGTCTAGTGGGGTACCCTTTATACTCCTGGCTGTTTCTTTATGTAAAATTACAGATTGGCATCAACCGTACTATGGGACAATGAAGTCCCCCTTTATATCCCGCTCTTTAAGCTCCCTCTTTGTCTGACTTTATCTTATGTAAAGAAAATACATTACTCGCTGCTGTGCACAAACAATCGAACTTTACTTAAACTTAGAATATTCTACAGGTCACAGTGCAAATCGTGTACAAATCAATACAATACAGATACAATCACAATAGTTTACAGTTTCTGATACCTAAATCCACAACATACATCTAGCAATACAACACACACAAACCTCCTATAGTACACACATGTAAACTTTTGCTTTTAGATACATAGGGGGTTCTATAGGAAAGAGAAGACACACCTTATCCTAATATTTAACCCCTTCAAGACAGAGCCCTTTGATGCACAAAAGTCTGGGTCAAATCAATGCAATGTTCCTCTCTGCCATAGCGGTTTTATTTTTCCACCTACAGGGCTGGTGGGGTGTCAATTTTTTCGGCATGATCTCTAGTTTTTATTAATATCATATGGTGTAACAGAAAATTTTGATTGCTTTTTATTTTTTTCTGATATATAATTTATTAAAATCAGCAATCCGGGTGTGTGTTTTTTTGTTTTGTTTACGCTGTTTACCGAGCTTGAAAAATAATGTTATATTTTAATAGATCGGACAATTCTGCACGCTACGATGTCTAATATGTTTTTTTTTATATATATTTTTATTTTTATGATGGGCAAGGGGGTATTTTAAACTTTTATTGGGAGGGGGTTAATAAGGTTTTTTAATACTTAAAAAAACTTTTTTATTACACTTTTTTTTATCCCTGTAAAACATGCAATCAATAGATTGCATGTACTGATCTATGCTATGCCATAGCATAGCATAGATCAGTGTTAACGGCGATCTATGTATATAGCCTGCCTGAGAGCAGACTCTATCCATAGATGGCCTATCCGACAGGACGGAGGTAAGTGACTTACCCCTGCCTGTCAGCACAAGCGATCGGGACCCCCCGCAGCCATGAAGCTTGTTCTGTCACTGAGTACCTTAAACGCCGCGATTGATAGATCGCAGTGTTTAAGGGGTTAATGAGACACAGCTGTTGGATCGCAACTGCCTCTCATTACCTCCGGCCCTGGACACACTGATGTGTTCAGGACCGCTCTCACTGCAGCGGTCCCGCACACATCAGAAGCCCCTCAGTCAGGAATGTATATATACATTCCTACTGCACGAGGTATGTGCAGCAGGAACGTATATATACATGTTACTGATGGGAAGGGGTTAAAGATTCTATAATGACAGGGACTGTTCCACATCACTGGCGCATAGCTAATGTGGTACCAATATTCAAAAAGGGGTCAAAATCCTGGAAACTATAGGCTGGTAAGTCTAACATCTATAGTGGATAAATTATTTGATTATTTGGTTTTGTAAGAGATTCTATACTGGAGTGTCTTAATGAAAATAATCTTATAACCAGCATGAGGGATAGGTCCTGTCAGACTAATCTGATCAGCTTCTATGAGAAGGTCAGTTATAGACTGAACATGGGAGAGGCTGTGGACGTTGTGTACCTGGACTTTTCATATGCATTTGATACTGTGCCACATGGAAGGTTAGTCCATAAAATGAGGATTTATATATGGGTAACTGGTTGATTGATAGGACACGGGGGGTGGTCATTGATGGAACGTACTCTGATTAGGTAACAGTTACTAGTGGGGTACTGCAGAGGTCATTTTTGTGTCGACTTTTTTTTAATATGTTTATTAATAACCTTGTGGCGGGGCTACAGACACAGCTGGTGTCAGCACAGGACTTATCCAGCAAGTGTCGGGGCCCAGCGAGGGAGGGGGTCCCAGTGTTCTGACGTTCTGCTCACTTAGTCTAGTGCAGGGTGAGCGCTGAACATCAGAAGACAAATAAGATCAGGACCTGTCAGCGTCCTGCAGAGAGAGAGGGATAACGACCTGATCACATGATCCCCAAATGCTATAGTGTGGAGATCAATCAGGCAGAGGAAGAAGGAGAAGACTTAGCTGTAAGTGCTGTGTGAATGTGTGTATCAGTCAATAATGTGTGTCAGTCAGTAATGTGTGTGTGTCAATCAGTCATGTGTGTCAGTCAGTCAGTAATGTGCTTCAGTGAGTTGTGTGTCAGTCAGTAATGTGTATGTCACTGTCTGTTTCAGTAATATGTGTTAGTCAGTAATGTTTGCTTGTATATGTTAGTGTTGTCTCAAGTGATTATGGATGGATGAGGGGCTTGCTTAGGCTCTGTCACCCAAGGGCCTGCAAAAACCTGGAGCCGGCTCTGGCTACAGAGTAGAATCTCCAGTTTTGCGGATGATATTAAACTGGGTAAAGTTATCACCATGGAGGAGGATAATATATTACAGAGGGATTTGGAGAAGCTGGAGTCTTGGGCAGAAAATGGCAAATGAAGTTTAATGTTCATAAATGTAAGGTTATGCATTTGGGCAGTTGAAATAATAAGTACAGTATGTGCTAAATAATAAAAAACATGGGGTAAAACTGCTTCGAAAGGACCTGCGGGAATTGGTGGACGGTAAACTCAAATTTTGATCAGTGCCAGGCAGCGGCTGCCAAGGCTAATAAAATAATGGGATGCATCAATAGAGGCATTGACGCTAAAGATGGCATCAGTGTCCCTACTACAAAACCTTCGCTCCACTGCTCCGCGATCACTTTCTAGCGGCCTACAATTCCCTTACTGCCGACTCTCATCTCCCCCCCGACTCCCTGCGCGCCCACATTACAGTCATCCCCAAGGAGGGGAAGGATCCCTCCCTTTGTCAAATTATCGCCCTATTTCCCTCCTGAACCTTGACCTAAAAACTCTTCTCCAAGATCCTCGCCGCCGTCGACTCTCACTCCCTACTACAACCCATCATTAATCTAGACCAAGCGGGCTTTATGCCCACTCGGGAGGCCAGGGATAACACCACTAGGGCCATCAATATCATACACTATGCTCACTTGATCCCTCACCCACAATGCTCCTCTCCACCGACGCAGAGAAGGCCTTTGACAGGGTCGGCTGGCCATTCCTGACCGCCACCCTCCAGCACTTGGGACTAGTCCCCGCATGCTGGCCTGGATCGGGTCTCTCTATTCATGCCCCTCGGCTCAGGTCTCTGTCAACGGCCTTTCTCTCGTCTTCTTTCCCGATACACAACGGTACCCGTCAGGGGTGCCCACTCTCCCCCTAATTTTCATATTGACTCTTGAGCCCTTCCTACGCCATATCAGACAGAACGTAAATATCTCGGGAGTTCGCGTGGGGCGGTCAACCATAAGGTGGCGGCCTACGCGGACGATCTGCTCTTTTTTCTCACCCGCCCTATGGTTTCTCTCCCCAACCTTCTCTCTGAGCTTACCAGATTCAAACCCTATCCAACTATAAAATTAACCTTCAGAAATCCGAAGCGATGAACCTCTCTCTTTCACCCTCGTTGGCCTCCTCTCTTGCAGACTCCTTTCCTTTTCGCTGGTCGAGTTCCTCTCTATCCTATCTAGGTGTCCAGCTTACTCCCTCTGTCTCTGACCTGTTCAGGGTTAATTTCCCCCCTATGCTGAAAAAGGTCGAAGCGGACCTATCTGGGTGGCACCGGGGCACCTTTACTTGGTTTGGCCGTTGTTCCATCTTCAAGATGAACATCCTTCCAAGACTGTTGTATCTCTTCCAAGCCCTGCCAGTGACGGTGCCCCTGAGCTTCTTCAGACACCTTTCTTCCTTACTGACCAAGTTCATCTGGGCCCATAAACAGCCTAGGGTAGCGAAGTCGGTCCTGTACCGGCCGAAGACGCGTGGCAGGTTGGGCCTTCCCAATATCCTTCTTACTATGTAGCCAGTCACCGGTTAGGGTGATAGATTGGCACCGACACTGTTCTTCAAAACAGTGGGTTGGCCTTGAGATGTCGCCTCCCCCTCTCCCTGTTGGCGGCTCCCTGGCTTCCTAACTCCAGTAGACTGGTCGGGTCTCACCCAACGGTCGCCCCAACTCTTAAACTATGCCAGAAATATTTCTCTTCGGCCTCTCTAGCTCCTCACCCATCTCCTTTGTTCCCGGTCATAGGCTCTCCCTCATTTTCGGCGGAGCCTCTGACCCGGTTTTTCGGGAATGGTTCCAAGCTGGCTCCTTCCGTGCACGCAGCTTTCTTCGGGGTCCCACTTGGGGTCCCCTCTCTGAGCTCCGCGCCCTCTCTGACCCTTCTCCCTTAGGGTTTTGGAGGGCCCTTCAGTTGCACCATTTCCTCCTTTCTCTACCTGCTCCCTCCTCTTTCTCTCGCACGCTCACTCAGTTAGAGACGTTATGCCTTGGCACGGGCCCTCTCAGACATTCTCTCTCTCTTCTATACGCCATGCTGGGCTCCCCCCCGGAAACAGCCCTCCTCCATTCCTCTCTGCCTGGGAGCAGGACCTGAACGTCTCATTTACGGGCCCACAATTGGACCGAATTTATACTTGTACTCATACCTCCTCCATCTCCTCCCGGGTACAGGAGGCAGGTTATAAGATTCTCTCTAGATGGTACCGGGTTCCGGTCCGCCTTCACAGAATCTTTCCCGAAGTGTCCCCCCTGTGCTGGAGAAATTGCGGCGAGGAAGGGACTCTCCTCCATACGTTTTGGAGCTGTCCCAAATTGGTCCCCTTTTGGAGAGAAGTGTGGCGTATTGCCTCGACCTTCACGGACTCTCCTTTGCCTTTCTCCCCCTCACTGTTTCTCCTGCACCTATCGGACATCCCGTTGAGAGGCTATCGCCGCTCCCTTGTCCGCCATTTGGTCAATGCTGCCAGGGCTTGTATCCCGGCCTCCTGGAGGCAACAAGCTCCACCCACCATCGCTATGTGGCTACGGAGGGTGGAGACTTAAAATATATGGAGGACCTTACTGCCCAATTGCATGAGCGGAACTTCAGCTTCTTTCAGACTTGGTACTACTGGGAACAGTTCACGGACTCCGACAATATAAGACCCTCATCTCTCAGTGAGGTGCTTCGCCTCCCCCTACCCCCCTGTCTGGTTGCTTCTTCTGTTGGTGTGTATGCTGGTCGTCACTCCCCTCTCCCTTCGTGTGCCCCTCGGTGTTGTAGCTCCCCTCCCTTGCCCATACTCCCCCCCCCCCTCTCTCCAGTTGTTACTGTTTCTCATTCCTCTCTACTTCTGAGCGCCAGCTCTTTTCCCTCTCAACAGGATGTGACACCCCTCATTTTCACAGATGGCCTCCCCGTTGTGGGAGATACTTGCTAAATCCTCAGTTGGTAAAGTTGGGCCATGTTGGCTCTTTGTCCATGTTATATTTGTAGTTTGTGCACCCAAAGGTGCTTTGTTCTTCCTTGAACTTGTACAGCTAATGGCATACATGTATCTTTTTGTAAAACTTTTGAAAACGAATAAAATTTAGAATTTAAAAAAAAAAAAAAAAAAAAAAAAAAGATGGCATCAGTGCCACCCTCTGCGGTGAAGATTCAACCTCTGCGCCAAAGACTGCGCTTTTTGGCCTTAAGTCCGTTCCTGGTTTTAATATGTTCTTTGCTGTTGTCTTCTGTGATCCATTCCATGTTTCTTAGTTCTCCCTGCACTTACCTTGCTGTGACCTTCTCCCTTATTGTCTCTGCTGTGTTTTGATGGACAGGTCTCTTCACCTCTGGCTTTCTGTGTTTCTCTTGCTTTACCTATGAGCTTTGTGTCCGGGCATCTCTCTCATCTCAGTTTGCTCTCGATAGCTTTGTTCAGCTAGTCTGTTCAGCTTGATCCAGCATTTTACCTTGCAGTCTGTATTACTGGTTTCCTGACCTCTTTGTCTGTTTCTTTCCATTCTTTGTCGCTTAGTCCTCAGTGTGCCTCGCTTAGTTCCTCAGTTGCCTTGCTTTGTCCTCAGTTCATCTTGCTACTTTCTCTGGCTTTTGCTTCACCATTTAGCTTGTTGCATCTTTGGCTTTCGTCCTCCATTTGTTTGGTCCTCCATTCCTTACTGCTTTCTTGGTTCTTACCTCTGCTTCTTTTGTTACTTTGCCTTGTCTACTGTCATTGTACCTTGTTCGCCCTCTCTGTCACTATCACTGGCTTTCGTACCTTACTTGTCTGGTATTCTCCTCAGCACATTTGTGCTATCTATTTTGTGTCCTGGATTTTGTTCGTCTGTGTTTTGCACTTATTTGACAGCAGGGACTGCCGCCCAGTTACGGAAGGTCAGTTAGGACCTGCTCTGCAAAAAGGTAGGGACAGAGTGAGTGGTGCTAGCCGTAGGGCCCACTTGTCCTGTTTATCTTTGTTCCCCAGGGCCCTGACAATAATTTTGCCTCTTTATAAATCACTGGTCAGACCACACATGGAATACTGTGTACAGTTTTGGGCAGCATTAGTAAGAGGGACACAGCTAACTGGAGTGGTGCAGAGGAGAAGCGACCAAGGTCATTAAGGGAATGGTGGGTTACAGCACCAAGTTTCAAGCTTAGGCTATTTAGTTTAGAAGATAAGACGTCTTAGGGGCGATCTGATTACAATGTACAAATATATGAATGGACAGTACAGAGATCTTTGTAGTGATCTTTTTACTCCTACGTCTGTAACCATGAAAAGAGGGCATCCTCTACGTATAGAGGAAAGAAGGTTTTACCACCAGCACAGACCGAGATTCTTTACTGTAAGAGCAGTCAGACTATTGAACTCTCCTTCCACATGATGTTGTCATGGCTAATTCATTAAAGGGGTAGTGCGGCGCTAAACAATTATTCACTAAATAACACACTATACAAAGTTATACAACTTTGTAATGTATGTTATGTTAGTGAATCTCCCCCTTCCCCGTGTTTCCTCCCACCCACACCAGACCCGGAAGTGTAGTGCTCTATACATACCTGCCTCTAGCTGACCTCCGTCCGCCATCTTGTGCCATGATGTCATCTTCGGACGGACGGCCGAACCGCTCTGACCATCCCTAGTGCCGGCCGCTCACTGCCGCGTCATCAGCTACTCAGCCGCGATTGGCTGAACATAACTGTGCTCAGTCAATCGCAGCTGAGCAGCTGATGATGCGTGGCGCATCATCAGCTGCTCAGCCGCGATTGGCTGAGCATAACTGTGCTCAGCCAATCGCGGCTGAGCAGCTGGTGACGCGGCAGAGGGCGGCCGACACGAGGGACGGTCGGAGAGGTTGGGTCGGCCAGAGACCGGTCGGTCTCATACGTTGTGTGAACATAGCCTAAAGGTAGAAGAGTGGAGCAGTAGGAGGGGTACAAAAAAGGAAATTCCAGCAGCTAGGGCATGCCCAAAATTTCTTTATTTAGCTTCACAAAATGTTAAAACTCAGGCTTCTCATATCAGTAGGAGGGGTACAACTTTCTGGGTAACGCTGTGCTTTTGTTTCTGTGTAATGTATATACAGTGGGGAAAAAAAAGTATTTAGTCAGTCACCAATAGTGCAAGTTCTCCCGCTTAAAAAAGATGAGAGGCGTCTGTAATTTACATCATAGGTAGACCTCAACTATGGGAGATTAAATGAGGAAACAAATCCAGAAAATCACATTGTCTGATTTTGTAAGAATTATTTGCAAATTATGTGGAAAATAAGTATTTGGTCAATAACAAAATTTCATCTCAATTTTTGTTATATATCCTTTGTGGCAATGACAGAGGTCAAACGTTTTCTGTAAGTTTTCACAAGGTTAGCACACACTGTTGTTGGTATGTTGGCCCATTCCTCCATGCAAATCTCCTCTAGAGCAGTGATGTTTTGGGGCTGTCGCTTGGCAACACGGACTTTCAACTCCCTCAAAGGTTTTCTATAGGGTTGAGATCTGGAGACTGGCTAGGCCACTCCAGGACCTTGAAATGCTTTTTACGAAGCCTCTCCATCGTTGCCCCTGGTGGTGTGCTTGGATCATTGTCATGTTGAAAGACCCAGCCACGTTTCATCTTCAATGCCCTTGCTGATGGAAGGAGGTTTGCATTCAAAATCTCACGATACATGGCCCCATTCATTCTTTCATGTACCCGGATCAGTCGTCCTGGCCCCTTTGCAGAGAAACAGCCCCAAAGCATGATGTTTCCACCCCCATGCTTTACCGTAGGTATGGTGTTTGATGGATGCAACTCAGTATTCTTTTTCCTCCAAACACGACAAGTTGTGTTTCTACCAAACAGTTCCACTTTGGTTTCATCAGACCATAGGACATTCTACCAGTACTCTTCTGGATCATCCAAATGCTCTCTAGCAAACTTCAGATGGGCCCGGACATGTACTGGCTTAAAGGGGTTATCCAGCGCTACAAAAACATGGCCACTTTCCCCCTACTCTTGTCTCCAGTTTGGGTGGGGTTTTGAAACTCAGTTCCATTGAAGTAAATGGAGCTTAATTGCAAACCGCACCTGAACTGGAGACAACAGTAGGGGGAAAAGTGGCCATGTTTTTGCAGCGCTGGATAACCCCTTTAAGCAGTGGGACACGTCTGCCACTGCAGGATCCTTGGCGGCGTAGTGTGTTACTGATGGTAGGCTTTGTTACATTGGTCCCAGCTCTCTGCAGTTCATTCACTAGGTCCCCCCGCGTGGTTCTGGTATTTTTGCTCACCGTTCTTGTGATCATTTTGACCCCACGGGGTGAGATTTTGCGAGTAGCCCCAGGTCGAGGGAGATTATCAGTGGTCTTGTATGTCTTCCATTTTCTAATTATTGCTCCCACAGTTGATTTCTTCACTCCAGCTGGTTGCCTATTGCAGATTCAGTCTTCCCAGCCTGGTGCAGGGCTACAATTTTGTTTCTGGTGTCCTTTGACAGCTCTTTGGTCTTTACCATAGTGGAGTTTGGAGTCTGACTGTTTGAGGGTGTGCACAGGTGTCTTTTTATACTGATAACAAGTTTAAACAGGTGCCATTACTAAAGGTAATGAGTGGAGGAAAGAAGAGACTCTTAGAAAGAAGAAGTTCCAGGTCTGTGAGAGCCAGAAATCTTGATTGTTTGTAGGTGACCAAATACTTATTTTTCCACCATAATTTGCAAATAATTCTTACAAAATCAGACAATGTGATTTTCAGGATTTGTTTTCTCATTTGTCTCTCATAGTTGAGGTTACCTATGATGTAAATTACAGACGCCTCTCATCTTTTTAAGTGGGAGAACTTGCACTATTGGTGACTGACTAAATGCTTTTTTTCCCCACTGTATCTTATACACTTGAAAATTAAAAACAAAACAAAAAAACATATGCCTTAAAGGGGTTATCCGATTTAAAAATACTTGTCACAGCATAGGGGACAAACATCAAATTGTGGTGGTTCCTATCTCCGGGCTCCCTGGGGATCTCTGCATCGGCACCTGACTTCTTTGTTTTGAATAGACGTGGATCAGCCCTCCCTCCGCCCTCCAGCTGCTGATTGACAGCTGCCGATTGACAGCTGCCTATAGAGCATAGATAGATAACTGCCAATCAGCAGCTGGTAGGCGGAGTTTTTTATCTTCTCATGAATATTGAGGATTGCTGGGCTCATGCACATAATGGAGAGGACTACTTATTGTCCTTGTTATTAAGGAGAATATCTCAGATTCAGCTGCACAGAACAATGTAAGTGATACATTATTCTGTTTAGTTTCTCTGTGACTAGTATATGCTACCCTGGGATAGGACAGCATAAACCTGCTGATGGAGTCTAACTTTTTTGATTGATATTTAGAGCTACAGCAATGAGACATGTGATTCCCATTGTTCATGCTGATTACTTTTACACTGTATTGTAAGTCTGTTATTTTTCAGAAGTCTCATGACAGAATCTTAGTCAGTTTGCACTCATCCATCCTTTCAGTGAAGTATAAATAATTCAGTCAGGTGGTTCTAAATTCCTAAGGTTTAGAAGGATCTTCAACCTTGCATACTTATTAACCCACTGTTTATTCTGTGTATAAAGTGTTCATTTTACAGTACTGAATTTGTCTACAATATAAAGGAGAAGTCCAGCGAAATTTTTTACAAAAGTATTGTATTGCCTTTGAAAGTTATACGATTCACCAATATACTGTACACTTATTATAGGAAATGCACATAAAGTGCTTTTTCCCCCTGCACTTACTGCTGCATCAAGGCTTCACTTCCTGGATAACATGGTGATGTCACGACCCTACTCCCAGAGCTGTGCGGGCTGTGGCTGTTGGAGAGGATGATGGCAGGGGGACACTGAGGGACACAGGGCACTGGAGGGACACTGCCATCATCCTCTCCAGCAGCCACAGCCCGCACAGCTCTGGGAGTCGGGTCGTGACATCACCATGGTATCCAGAAAGTGAAGCCTTGATGCAGTAGTAAGTGCAGGGAAAAAAGCACTTTATGTGCATTTCCCATAATAAGTCTATATTGGTGAATCGTATAACTTTTGTGGGCAATACAATACTTTTGTAAAAATTTTCGCTGGACTTTTTTTTTTTTTTTTCAAATTCACAAAAATAATTCACAATTTACAAATTACAAATCACCAACAAACAATAGAAGATTATGAAAATCTTCCATTTTCCTTGAGACATTTATCCACAAATAAGAAAAACTCCCCCCCTCCCCCAACACCCGTAACAACGGAGACAATAAGTTACTTCCCTGTTCCAACGGCATTAACACAGATTTTAACCAATTAATTTTTAAACCTGAGAATTTACCTACTTCCTCCACCAAACTCATAACCACTGGTATGGATTTATCGGATCTTTAAGAAATAGCAGCAAATCATCCACGTATAGGGAGATTTGTCTGCCTCTTCTCTTAAACCAAACCTTCAATGCTCAATTCTCCTCTGATCTTCATTGCAAGGGGCTTCACAGCAAGGGCCAAGAGGAGCGGAGATAGAGGACAACCCTGCCTTGTCCCTCTACTAAGCATAAAAGGTTTCCAACCAAATGCCATTACGAGCCCTTACCCTGAATATAGTAAACGTACCAAGCCAATAAATCTATCCCCAACCCCAAATCGCCTCAAAACTTCCCAAGATAGTCCCACTCCACCCTGTCAAACGCCTTAATAGTGTCCAATGATAGGATGGAGTGGGACCCTCCCTTCTCCGCCAATTGCATGTTCTCATACAATCTCCTAATATATCTAGTATAATGCCCTATTTAAGTCAGTGGTCGTGATAGGGGCATCCAGCTCACCTCTCTGCAGATCATTGACCCTAGGAAAACTAATATTATCTAAATAAACTTTCAACTCGTCTTTTGAGTAACTAGATTCTGACGTATATAAATTAGCATAGAACACTGTAAACTTCTCTAGGATTATTTCGTCTGATTGGTAACCCTTCCATCCCTACATCTAATCGCGGCAATGTCCCTTTTCTCCTGTGGTTTTAATAAGTAAATCAAGCCTCTATTGGAGTCCCTGACCCCCCTAAGTGCTAATTGATTCTGAGCTTTCTCAGTTAAATAAATTTCTAACTCCCCCTGTGCCTTAACTTAATCCTCCTTCAACTCGTGAGTAGGTGCCAACTTATACCTTTCCTCAATATCCTCTACTTTGGAAAACAAATCTTTTTCTAATTTACGAAATCCTTTCTTCATACCACTAATTAAGCCATAATATTTTCCCCCTTATAACCGCTTTTATCGTGTCCCACACCACATTTATCAATGAAGTGCCCAAGTTAATTTCCCATATAGACTTAATATCCTCTTTAACTTTATTTTTATCGTGAATAAGATTAATCCAATGTGCATTTATACGTACTGTACTCCCTCTCCCCTCCCTTGAACAGTGCATCTCTAACAAAACCGGTGCATGATCTGACAAACATCTCTTCATTTATTTTATATCCTTAACCAACGGTGCCATAAGGTTATTCACGAACACCGTGTCAATTCTTGACATGGTGTTAGATGTTTTTCAACAGGAAAAAGATCTTTTGTCTGGGTACATTTCCCTCCATAAATCCCTCAACCCTATTTCCTTGAGGATTCCAGGAAGGGGGAAACCACTTGGGGGACCCCCACCCCATGAAGCCCTCAACCTATCCATGCCCTCATCCATCACAGCATTGAGGTCACCCATCACAAGTAAAGGACATTCTGCCTTACTCTGACTATAAGAGAAAAGTATTCTGAGAACTTCTGCATTGAAGCAAGGGGGAATATAAATAAAAGCCAGGATGCACTTAATAGACCCCAATTTACCATAGAGAACACAAAGCGCCCCTCACCGTCAATTTCTGATCCAAGAGTTCCCAGTCCATACTTTTATGAATTAATACTGACACCCCCCGTGCATAACCTGAGAAAACAGAATGAAACTGACTGGACCACCAACTCCTGCCCATAGAACCAACTTTTTCTTTAACCAGATGAGTTTCCACCAGGCACACCACGCCTGGCAAATAATTTTTAATAACATTCATCACGGCCAACCTTTTCACTTTATCTGCTACCCTCGAATATTCCAAACCAAAAGTTTTACCTGCATTGAGACGGAAAAAAAAATCTCATACCTCCCAAAAAAACCTATGCCCTGGAACAGGGAAGAAAATAAATAAATAATTCAAAACCTACTAACAACCCACAGGTCCTCCATCCTCCTCCCCCCTCCAACTCCCCTCCCACACCCTCCCAATCAGCCCCCTCCTAAATCCCCCCCCCCTCCCCCCCCCTCCCCTTCTACCCCCCCCCTCCCCCCCCCCCCATCCCGCCCAACCACCTCCCCCCCCTATTTGACCCTGGACATTACCTATCCAGAAGCCTCTCTACCTGAGCATAACCCCTACCGGACCTCGGCCAATCAAATACAAAAGTGCCTACATCAAAGACCCTTCGATTCTAACCATAAAGAAACTTCCTCCGAGGACTCAAAGAACCAAGATTTTTCCTCATAAAACACCCTTAGCTTAGCTGGAAACAGTAAAGCATACTTGATATTTTTACCCTGCAGCCGCTTTTTGACCTGAAGAAATGAGGCCCGCTTCCTTTGGGTATCAGTAGCATAATCGGGAAACAGAAAAACTTTCACATTATTGTACTTAATCTCCCCGATCTCCCTCCCTCTCCTGAGAATCACATCCCTATCACGATAGCACAACAACTTAGTAATTATTACTCTAGGGCGACTGCCCGGGGGAAGCGGTCTGGACGGGACCCTGTGTGCCCTTTCCACACAGAAAAATGGTGACAACTTATCCCTCCCCACCACCTCCCCCAGCCAGTCCTGAACAAATTTCACAGTATCCCTTCCTTCGGACCCCTCCGGAATCCCCAAAATTCTCACATTACAACGTCGAGATCTATCCTCACTATCATTGATTTTCCCCCTAAGGGAACGATTTTCCACCAATAACTCGCTCATCTCTTTCTTTACTTTTTTCATGTCATCTTCTAGATCACTGATTCGCTGTTCAGACTCCTCCATCCTTTCCCTGATCTTATTAAGATCCGACCTTATCAGTGAAACCTCTGCACCTATCGACCCCATCTGAACTGTAAGCCCTTCAATCAGGGGGGCGTAGCTAGCACGGGGTTCAGCTTAGGGGGGGCGAGTGAGCCTCAGTGGGCCCCAACGATTACAGTATGTTACCATAAGGAACCTCAGCAGATGACAATGCTTTCGAATAATATAGGGTATTTTCTACAACATTATTCATAGTGAACAGAGAATGAGAACAGCGGAAAAGACTTTTACATCCAAATATGTAACCATGTTAAAAATAAAGGGGCTATCCAGCATGCTTAAAACATAGCTGCTTTTTTCCAGAAACAGCGCCACTCTCCTCCAAAGCTGGATGTGGTAGTGCAGCCTCAGTTCCACTAAAAGAGATTACAACAAGTGTTATACCACAAACAACATAGAGGAAGCTGTGGTGCTGTTCTCGTTTTTCTATCTAGCCCATCCATCAATCTTCTATCTCTTTTTCAATATATATGTCTAATATTATTGGCAGCAGAGAGGACTACACCATAGCTGATGCTCAATGACCAATTAGCAACACCAAAGGAGTACAAATAGAGTAAATGTATAGTCAAATGCTGGGTAATAATAAAATTGTACCATGCAGTTCAAGGCAACTATTTTAATTAACTTGTATACAAAAAAAGCCAGACTGAAACATAACTAAAGGAATAATTACTATAAACCATAGAAACAATACATGAAAAAATGTAGGAGAAATCAGCCCTGATAATCATGGTGTACAGGTATATGAGAGCAGCCAACTTAGGGCCTCCCATGTAGTATTTAGACCCAATTTAGCCACTATATGTTTGCAGGGTCACTACTATGCTCTCATATTGTAAAAAGCCCACCATCTATATCCTAACATAGTAGATTATCCCCCCGTGTTCATCCTTATAGAAGATAGACCCTCCCTGTGCTTCCCCAATAGTATTGAGGTCCATCTGTAGTTAGGCCTTCTGGCCCAATATAGTTCTATTCCTCTGTTTTCATGTAGTACTAGTTAGGGCCTCGTGCCTCATATAGAAATTAGCTAACCCTTTGCGCATCTATTAGTATTTAGACCTCCATGTAGTATCCTCCATGTAGGCATCCCTCCAGCACTATCTTATCTAGGTAATCCCCTGGTAGTATTCCCCATATGGCCCACCCCCTTTTCCCAGTACAGTAATCTACATGGTAATGCTCTTGGTGCGTTAGACACCACCACCACCACTGGTAAGTAGACTGTACTGTACCTCCAAATTAGGTATCGCCTTTAAGTTAGCCAGGACATCCCATACCCCAACCCCATATATGAAATCCTTCCTAGGAGTTAGCTCCCAACCACCCACATAGAGGTCTCTCCTCTATAAACTAAGGGAAAAAAAGCTTATACTTACTGCTGTTGTGGTTGCAGTACTGTCAGTCTTCGATGTAAACTCTACTCCCTGCTCTGTGAGCACACAAGGTGGACATCATCTAGTGCCCACAGCTGTAAGGGAGGGAACGGCCTCTTGTGGCACACAACAAGTGATTGGCAGGGTGGAGAGCCATGCTCTCCTCTATTGTCAATCACCCTGCTTCATTCAACTGTATCTCTCCTCGATACAAGCGCATAGCTAAATAGGTCAGACAAAACATTCGGTAGCCGTGTTGTGGCCTCACTGGAGCACTAAATGATGACCAGGGGCCACCTAACAGCCGATAAACATTTGTTAAAGTCGTCGCAAAAGCAATAGCTTTTGCACGGTCGAGCATTAAATGGCGAAATCTTCAGTGGGACCCATGCCTGTGTGGGCCCGGGAGCAACCGCCCCCTCTGCCCCACCAAATTA
>NW_027209623.1:12500-15959 GCF_027789765.1 Dendropsophus ebraccatus | reverse complement strand
CCCCCCCCAGCTACAATCCATCAGCAGCCTCCCCCCCCAGCTACATCCATCAGCAGCCTCCCCCCCAGCTACAATCCATCAGCAGCCTCCCCCCCAGCTACAATCCATCAGCAGCCCTCCCCCCCTAGCTACAATACCAATCAGCACAGCTCCCCCCCAGCTACAATCCATCAGCAGCCTCCCCCCCCCAGCTACAATCCATCAGCACCCCCCCAGCTACAATCCATCAGCAGCCTCCCCCCCAGCTACAATCCATCAGCAGCCCCCCCTCCCCCCAGCTACAATCCATCAGCAGCCTCCCCCCCACAGCTACAATCCATCAGACGCATCCCCCCCAGCTACAATCCATCAGCAGCCCCCCCCAGCTACAATCCATCAGCAGCCTCCCCCCAGCTACAATCCATCAGCAGCCTCCCCCAGCTACAATCCATCAGCAGCCTCCCCCCAGCTACAATCCATCAGCAGCCCCCCCCAGCTACAATCCATCAGCAGCCTCCCCCCAGCTACAATCCATCAGCAGCCCCCCCCCAGCTACAATCCATCAGCAGCCCCCCCCCCCAGCTACAATCCATCAGCAGCCTCCCCCCCAGCTACAATCCATCAGCAGCCTCCCCCCAGCTACAATCCATCAGCAGCCCCCCCAGCTACAATCCATCAGCAGCCTCCCCCCCCCCCTCCCCCAGCTACAATCATCAGCAGCTCCCCTCCCCCACCCAGCTACAATCCATCAGCAGCCTCCCCCCAGCTACAATCCATCAGCAGCCCCCCCCAGCTACAATCCATCAGCAGCCTCCCCTCCCCCCCCCCAGCTACAATCCATCAGCAGCCTCCCCTCCAGCTACAATCCATCAGCCTCCCCCTCAGCTACAAATACATCTCAGCTGTCTACCCCCCCCACCCCGCTACAATCCATCAGCAGCCTCCCCCCCACTACACAATCCATCAGCAGCCTCCCCCCAGCTACAATCCATCAAGCAGCCTCCCCCCCAGCTACAATCCATCAGCAGCCTCCCCCAGCTACACATCCATCAGCAGCCTCCCCCCCCAGCTACAATCCATCAGCAGCCCCCCCCCAGCTACAATCCATCAGCAGCTCTCCCCCTCCACCCTGCTTTCCCCAGCTACCAGCATATCATCAGCAGCCTCCCCCCAGCTAACAATCCATCAGCAGCCTCCCCCCAGCTACAATCCATCAGCAGCCTCCCCCCCCCCCATCTACAATCCATCAGCAGCCTCCCCCCCATCTACAATCCATCAGCAGCCTCCTCCCCCCAGCTACAATCCATCAGCAGCCCCCCCCAGCTACAATCCATCAGCAGCCTCCCCCCCAGCTACAATCCATCAGCAGACTCCCCCCCCAGCTACAATCCATCAGCAGCCTCCCCCCCCCAGCTACAATCCATCAGCAGCCCCCCCCCCAGCTACAATCCATCAGCAGCCCCCCCCCCAGCTACAATCCATCAGCAGCCTCCCCCCCTCCCCCCAGCCTACAATCCATCAGCAGCCTCCCCCCCCCCCCCAGCTACAATCCATCAGCAGCTCTCCCCCCCCCCCAGCTACAATCCATCAGCAGCCTCCCCCCCAGATACAATCCATCAGCAGCCTCCTCCCCCCAAGCTACAATCCATCAGCAGACTCCCCCCCAGCTTTAATCCATCAGCAGCCTCCCCCCCCAGCTACAATCCATCAGCAGCCTCCCCCCCAGCTACAATCCATCAGCAGCCTCCCCTCCCCCCCCCCCAGCTACAATCCATCAGCAGCCCCCCCCAGCTACAATCCATCAGCAGCCTCCCCCCAGCTGCAATCCATCAGCAGCCCCCCCCAGCTAATCCATCAGCAGCCTCCCCTTCCCCCCCCACCAGCTACAATCATCAGCAGCCTCCCCCAGCTACAATCCATCAGCAGCCCTCCCCCAGCTGCAATCCATCAGCAGCCCCCCCCAGCTACAATATCAGCAGCCTCCCTCCCCCGCCCCCCCCCCAGGTACAATCCATCAGCAGCCCTCCCCCCAGCTACAATCCATCAGCAGCCTCCCCCCAGCTACAATCCATCAGCAGCTCCCCCCAGCTGCAATCCATCAGCAGCCCCCCCCAGCTACAATTCATCCAGCAGCCTCCCCTCCCCCGCCCCCCAGGTACAATCCATCAGCAGCCTCCCCTCCCCTGCCCCCCCAGGTACAATCATCAGCAGCCTCCCTCCCCCGCCCCCAGTACAATCCATCAGCAGCCTCCCTACCCCCCCCCCCCAGCTACAATCCATCAGCAGCCTCCCCCCAGCTACAATCCATCAGCAGCCTCCCCCCAGCTGCAATCCATCAGCAGCCCCCCCCAGCTACAATCATCAGCAGCCTCCCCTTCCCCAGCCCCCAGGTACAATCCATCAGCAGCCTCCGCCCCAGCTACAGCCATTACCCTCCCCCCCAGCTACAATACATCTGCACAGCTGTCTACCCCCCCCCCCCGCTACAATCCATTAGCAGCTCCCCCCCAGCTACAATCCATCAGCAGCCCCCCCAGCTACAATCCATCAGCAGCCTCCCCCCCATACAATCCATCAGCAGCCCCCCCTCCCCCCAGCTACCAATCCATCAGCAGCCTCCCCCCCAGCTACAATCCATAAGCAGCCTCCCCCCCAGCTACAATCCATCAGCAGCCTCCCCCCCATTACATCAATCCCATCAGCAGCCTCCCCCAGCTACAATCCATCAGCAGCCTCCCCCCCCAGCTACAATCCATCAGCAGCCTCCCCAGCTACAATCCATCAGCAGCCTCCCCTCCCCCGTCCCCCAGCTACAATCCATCAGCAGCCTCCCCCCCCAGCTACAATCCATCAGCAGCCTCCCCTCCCCCCCAGCTACAATCCATCAGCAGCCTCCCCTCCCCCCCCAGCTACAATCCATCAGCAGCCTCCCCTCCCCCCCCAGCTACAATCCATCAGCAGCCCCCCCACCCCCCCCCCCCCCCCAACCCCCCCCAGCTACAATCCATCAGCAGCCCCCCCCCCCGGCTACAATCAATCAGCAGCCTCCCCCCCATCTTCAATCCATCAGCAGCCTCCCTCCCCCCAGCTACAATCCATCAGCAGCCCCCCCCAGCTACAATCCATCAGCAGCCTCCCCTCCCCTCCCCCCAGCTACAATCCATCAGCAGCCTCCCCCCCCCCCCAGCTACAATCCATCAGCAGCCTCCCCTCCCCCCCCAGCTACAATCCATCAGCAGCCTCCCCCCCCAGCTACAATCCATCAGCAGCCTCCCCTCCCCTCCCCCCAGCTACAATCCATCAGCAGCCTCCCCCCCCAGCTACAATCCATCAGCAGCCTCCCCTCCCCCCCAGCTACAATCCATCAGCAGCCCTCCCAGCTTATCCTTATACCTGGGTTGAGGTGCATGCTGGGAGATGACATTTGGTTCTCTAACTAACTTTAGGGAAAGACCATCCACCCTGAGAGGAGGGACCAGG
>NW_027209623.1:0-7500 GCF_027789765.1 Dendropsophus ebraccatus | reverse complement strand
GTCTCTGGTATATGGGGTCAGTCTGTACTCCCTCTGTAGTCTCTGGTATATGGTCAGTCTGTAATCCCTCTGTAGTCTCTGGTATATGGGGCCAGTCTGTACTCTGTAGTCTCTGGTATATGGTCAGTCTGTACTCTGTAGTCTCTGGTATATGGGGCCAGTCTGTACTCTGTAGTCTCTGGTATATGGTCAGTCTGTACTCCCTCTGTAGTCTCTGGTATATGGTCAGTCTGTACTCCCTCTGTAGTCTCTGGTATATGGTCAGTCTGTACTCCCCTGTAGTCTCTGGTATATGGCAGTCTGTACTCCCTCTGTAGTCTCTGGTATATGGGGTCAGTCTGTACTCCCTCTGTTAGTCTCTGGTATATGGGTCAGTCTGTACTCCCTCTGTAGTCTCTGGTATATGGTCAGTCTGTAATCCCTCTGTAGTCTCTGTAATGGGGCCAGTCTGTACTCCCTCTGTAGTCTCTGGATATATGGTCAGTCTGTAATCCCTCTGTAGTCTCTGGTATATGGGGCCAGTCTGTACTCTGTAGTCTCTGGTAATGGGGCCAGTCTGTACTCTGTAGTCTCTGTATATGGGGCAGTCTGTACTCTGTAGTCTCTGGTATATGGGGCCAGTCTGTACTCTGTAGTTCTTGGTATATGGGGTCAGTCTGTACTCCCTCTGTAGTCTCTGGTATATGGGGTCAGTCTGTACTCCCTCTGTAGTCTCTGGTATATGGTCAGTCTGTACTCCCTCTGTAGCTCTGGTATATGGTCAGTCTATACTCCCTCTGTAGTCTCTGGTATATGGCCAGTCTGTACTCTGTAGTCTCTGGTATATGGCAGTCTATACTCCCCTGTAGTCTCTGGTATATGGTCAGTCTGTACTCCCTCTGTAGTCTCTGGTATATGGTCAGTCTGTACTCCCTCTGTAGTCTCTGGTATATGGGGTCAGTCTGTACTCCCTCTGTAGTCTCTGGTATATGGTCAGTCTGTACTTCCTCTGTAGTCTCTGGGATATGGTCAGTCTATACTCCCTCTGTAGTCTCTGGTATATGGTCAGTCTGTACTCTGTAGTCTCTGGTATATGGTCAGTCTGTACTCCCTCTGTAGTCTCTGGTATATGGTCAGTCTATACTCCCTCTGTAGTCTCTGGTATATGGTCAGTCTATACTCCCTCTGTAGTCTCTGGTATATGGTCAGTCTGTACTCCATCTGTAGTCTCTGGTATATGGTCAGTCTGTAATCCCTCTGTAGTCTCTGGTATATGGGGCCAGTCTGTACTCTGTAGTCTCTGGTATATGGGGCCAGTCTGTAATCCCTCTGTAGTCTCTGGTATATGGGGCCAGTCTGTACTCCCTCTGTAGTCTCTGGTATAGGGTCAGTCTGTACTCTGTAGTCTCTGGTATATGGTCAGTCTGTAATCCCTCGTAGTCTCTGGTATATGGGGCCAGTCTGTATCCCTCTGTAGTCTAGCGTATATGGTCAGTCTGTATCTGTAGTCTGTAGTCCTCGGTATATGGTAAGTTTCTGGATTCTCTGATGTCGTTCTCAGACGCTGATGTATTCTCCTTCTCCTTGTCTATCATCGTACAGATTTGGCTCTTGTTCGGATGGATGTGGGTTGGCCCGCGCTGGTCAGGTTGGGTTGGATGTGCTGGTTGGCGGCTTGGATGTGCTGGTTGGCAGTTTGGTTGGGTTGGATGTGCTGGTTGGCGGCTTGGTTGGGTTGGATGTGCTGGTTGGCGGCTTGGTTGGGTTGGATGTGCTGCTTGGCGGCTTGGTTGGGTTGGATTTGCTGCTTGGCGGCTTGGTTGGGTTGGATGTGCTGCTTGGCGGCTTGGTTGGGTTGGATGTGCTGGTTTGCGGCTTGGTTGGGTTGGATGTGCTGGTTGGCGGCTTGGTTGGGTTGGATGTGCTGCTTGGCGGCTTGGTTGGGTTGGATGTGCTGCTTGGCGGCTTGGTTGGGTTGGATGTGCTGGTTTGCAGCTTGGTTGGGTTGGGTTGGATGTGCTGGTTGGCGGCTTGGTTGGGTTGGATGTGCTGGTTGGCGGCTTGGTTGGGTTGGATGTGCTGGTTGGGTTGGGTTTGGGTGACTTGTTCCCGGGGGCTTTGTTTTCCTGGGGTTTCTTGGAGCAGCAAGGCTTTGTGATGGTAGGAGCTGGGGCTGCTGCTGTGTAGGTGGGCCCTGAATGATAGCGCCTTCTTGTGGACAGCAAAGTATAGCGAAAACCTGCCCAGCTCTGCTCGACAGGCGCTGTTTGAAGCGCTCCGATGGACCTGGAGAAGGTATTTACAGAATTCTAGGTGGAAGACTTCTGTGGGTCCGGAGTCCCATTTTGACCAGTCTGGGTATATCTCGGGGCCCCAGACTTCACTACCATACAGATAGGATAAAGAAAAAAAGCGAAAGGCGGGAGGCGGCGCCTCGTGTGATACCGTAGGTACCAATGGGTAATGGAAAGATAGAAGGAGGCTCACCTTAAAGCCCCTTGGGCTTGTTGCATATCACCCCTTTGTGGGGTACTGTATCCTGTTTCAACTTGGCATCTGTGTTCAGGGCTGCAGCTAGCTGGGAGAGACAGACCGGGATGCTCCCAAAGGGGCCCGTAGAAGTGCAGGCAAATAGCGGAAAAAAAAAAGCGTCAAACTCCTAGATGCCAGCGCTGCCTCAGAGGAATCACAGGAACGATGATGGTAAGATTTAAAAGGTTTATTTAGAATACACACAGAGTATTACGCATTTCAAAAGCATAAGCTTTCTTCCTCAGATAGTTGTGCATACAGAGTATAGGACAGTGGGAGTTTAAAAGGACTGAGAGGATTGAGAAAAGGGCGCCAATCCCGCCCATTAACCCCTTAGTGACCGCCGATACGGCTTTCTACGGCGGTCACCAAGGGTCCTTATTCTGCTGCCATCAGCTTTTTACGGCGATGGCAGAGAATAAGGCTGCGGGGCCCCCACCCCATCCCCCCGGCTACCGGAGGTAGCTGAGGGGTTGGGGCAGTGTGTGGGGTCCGTCCCGCCCCCCCCCCCCCTTACCGACGATCGCCGCTATTAACGTTATAGCGGCGGCCGTCGGTAAAGGAGATTACCGGTGCTGCCGCCGCCTTTCATCTCCCCCCGCCGTGAATCTACGGCGGGGGGAGATGAAATAAGTGTCCCCCAGACCTCAGATCAGCCCCCCCTAGTAGGGCGATCACTAACCCCCCTCCCCCGGCGGCAATCATTTCCAAGATGGCCGCCGCCATCGCTGTGAACCGACTAATGTCGGTTCACAGCGATGGAAAAGTTAAACTGAATGAAAGCCCCATGCTCTCCGCCACCGGAGGTAGCGGAGAGCATGGGGCAGTCATCGGGGACCCCCTGTTGGGTCCCGGTACAAGCGATCAGCGGTATATACTATATACCGCTGATCGCTTGTACCATGTGCTCCCGGCACTTTTTATCCCCTGTCACCATGAATGATTGGTGAGAGGGGATAAAAAGTGATGTCCCCCCACCCCCCCCAGTCGCCCCCCACCCCCCCAGTACCCCCCCGTCCCCCAGTCACCCCCCTACCCCATATACTCACCTGATCCTGGAGCTCCTTCCTCCTTGACGTCCTGGCTGGTTATGAAGTGCGCATGCGCTCCACAACCAGCCAAGCTCTGAAAATTTTAAGTGACAGAGACCAATTTGGTCTCTGTCACTAAACTATGATTACTGAGATAGAAAATATCACAGTAATCATAGTAATACAGTGAAAATGAATGTGAAAAGTACAAAAAGTGACAAATATAAAAAAAAATAAAACACACACTTTCTATTAAAGAAATAATTGCAGTTTACTCCCAAATTTCCCCTAACCCCCCCCAGATTACCCGTAACTACCGCAGCTAGCCCGTAACCACCCCAGGTTGTCCGTAATCACGTCAGATTGCACGTAACCCCCCAGATTACCCGTAACCACCGCACGTTGCCCGTAACCACCGCGTGTTGCCTCTGACCACGCCACGATGCCTCTGACCACCGCACGTCGCCTCTGACCACCACACGTCGCCTCTGACCACGCCACAGCGCCTCTGACCACCCCAAATTGCCAATGACCCCCTCCAGATTGCGGTGCCCATGCCAGATTACAGGTATCCACCCCAGATTGCCTATAAGAACTTCAGTTTATCCGTAACCACCCCACATTGCCCGTAACCACCCCACGTTGCCCGTAACCACCCCAGATTGTCTGTAAGCACTGCAGGTTGCCCGTAACCAGCCCACGTTGCCTGTAACCACCCCACGTTGCCGTAACCACCCCACGTTGCCGTAACCACCCCATGTTGTCCGTAACCACAGCAGGTTGCCCGTGACCACCCCATGTTGTCCGTAACCACCCCAGATTACCTGTAACCACCTCAGGTTGCCCATAACCACCCCAGGTTGCCCGTAACCACCCCACATTACCTGTAATCTCATTTTTTTTATTGTATTTTAGTAACTGCGCTATTCTAATAACCATTACTAGCTGCGGTTTTGCTCCAGCAAATTGGCGCTCCTTCCCTTCTGAGCCCTGCTGTGTGCCCATACAGTGGTTTATGCCCACATATGGGGTACCGTTGTACTCAGGAGAACCTGCGTTACAGATTTTGGGGTACGTTTTCTCTCCTGTTCCTTGTCAAATTGAGAAATTTCAAACTAAACCAACATATTATTGGAAAAATTCGAGTTTTTCATTTTTACTGGCCAATTTTGAATACTTTCCTCTAATACCTGTGGGGTAAAAATGGTCACCACACCCCAAGATGAATTCTTTGAGGGGTGCACTTTCCAAAATGGGGTGACTTATGGGGGGTTTTCTCTCTGCTGACACTACAGGGGCTCTGCAAACGCACCTGGCGCTCAGAAACTTCTGCAGCAAAATCTGCATTGAAAAAGCTAATTGGTGCTCCTCCCTTCTGAGCCCTCCTGTGTGCCCATACAGTGGTTTACGCCCACATATGGGGTACCGTTGTACTCAGGAGAACCTGCGTTACAGATTTTGGGGTGCTTTTTGTCTCATATTCCTTTTGAAAATGAGAAACTTTAATCTAAACGTATATATTATTGGAAAATTAAAATTTTCCATTTTTTTACTGCCTAATTGTGAATACTTTCCTCCAGCCCCTGTAGGGTTAAAATGCTCATTATACCCCTAGATTAATTCTTTAAAGGTGTGTAGTTTCCAAAATGGGGTCACTTATGGGGGTTTTCAGGATACCAGACTTCTAAATTCATTTAAAAAAAGAACTGGTCCCTAAAAAAATCAGTTTCACGAAAATGTGGTAATTTACTGATAAATTTCTAAGCCCCATAACACCCTAAAAAAGTAAAATATGTTTACCAAATTATGCCAGAATAAAGAAGACATATTGGTAATGTGACTTAGTAACTAATTTACGTGCTACGACTTTCTTTTTTTAGAAGCAGAGAATTTCAAAGTTCATAAAATGCAAATTTTTTAAATTTTTCATGATATTTTGATGTTTTTCACCAAAAACACACAAAGTAGTGACCAAATTTTGCCACTAACATAAAGTGGCATATGTCACGAAAAAACAATCTCAGAATCGCTAGCATACGTTACAGCATCACTGAGCTATAAGAGCATAAAGTGAGACAGGTCAGATTGTGAAAAATGAGCCTGGTCTTTAAGGCCCAAACTAGCTGCAGCACGAAGGGGTTAATGTTGCTAGGCAATAATATATACAAACACTAATCAATACTGTTGTATACATAGAGTTGATGTATTGATAAGGCAAAAGGTATATATTACACTGCAGCTATTGGGAACTAGAGGCTACAGATAACTGTAATGAGATTGCAGGAAACCAGAACATGTTAGATCACTCAGGATACATTGTGAGACTGTGCCGAGAGCAGAGGTCACGTGAGCAGATGTGTCCAATCACAGAGGAGGTGTGCTGAGAGGGAACCAATGAGGGCACTTAGGGATGTGCCCTCAGACTCCAACACGAGGGAGCTGTCAGATCGTGTTGTGAAACTGGAATCCCCATCAGACTGTGGCGTAGTACAAGGGCTGATATCACTGTGCTGAGCAGTTCGGCTGTCCCATGGGCATGGCAGGCAATAGAAGAATGCTATATACCTCTAGTTCCCAATAGCTGCAGTGTAATATATACCTTTTGCCTTATCATTACATCAACTCTATGTATACAACTGTATTGATTAGTGTTTGTGCACCTCCTGGTTTGTATATTATTGCCTAGCAACATTAATGGGCGGGATTGGCGCCCTTTTCTCAATCCTCTCAGTCCTTTTAAACTCCCACTGTCCTATACTCTGTAAGCACAACTATCTGAGGAAGAAAGCTTATGCTTTTGAAACGCGTAATACTCTGTGTGTATTCTAAATAAACCTTTTAAATCTTACCATCATCGTCCCTGTGGTTCCTCTGAGGCAGCGCTGGCATCTAGGAGTTTGACGCACTTTTTTTCCGCTATTTGCCTGCACTTCCATACAGAAGGATTGGGGCAATGATGGTGTCGAATATTTTCAGCCACACGGTCACTGGTGGTCTAAGATGGTAGAAGCGTCTTCTTATGGCATAGAAGGTTCGGCAGGCTTTGTCCTTCAGGATTTCTGTGGCTTGTTTGAAGCTCCCTGATTGGCTGATTTCCAGGCCCAGGTAAGTGTACCGGTCTGTTTCTGCGAGTAGGCGGTTGGATCCTCTCAGTTATCTCCTGCACTGTGGTCGGTGTATCTAGTGGGTCCTCTCTGTAATCTCCTGCACTGTGATCGGTGTATCTAGTGGGTCCTCTCTGTAATCTCCTGCACTGTGATCGGTGTATCTAGTGGGTCCTCTCTGTAATCTCCTGCACTGTGATCGGTGTATCTAGTGGGTCCTCTCTGTAATCTCCTGCACTGTGATCGGTGTATCTAGTGGGTCCTCTCTGTAATCTCCTGCACTGTGATCGGTGTATCTAGTGGGTCCTCTCTGTAATCTCCTGCACTGTGATCGGTGTATCTAGTGGGTCCTCTCTGTAATCGCCTGCACTGTGATCGGTGTATCTAGTGGCTCCTCTCAGTTATCTCCTGCACTGTGGTCGGTGTATCTAGTGGGTCCTCTCTGTAATCTCCTGCACTGTGATCGGTGTATCTAGTGGGTCCTCTCTGTAATCTCCTGCACTATGATCGGTGTATCTAGTGGGTCCTCTCTGTAATCTCCTGCACTGTAATCGGTGTATCTAGTGGGTCCTCTCTGTAATCTCCTGCACTGTAATCGGTGTATCTAGTGGGTCCTCTCTGTAATCTCCTGCACTGTAATCGGTGTATCTAGTGGGTCCTCTCTGTAATCTCCTGCACTGTAATCGGTGTATCTAGTGGGTCCTCTCTGTAATCTCCTGCACTGTGAATCGGTGTATCTAGTGGGTCCTCTCTGTAATCTCCTGCACTAGTGATCGGTGTATCTAGTGGTGTCCTCTCTGTAATCTCCCTGCACTGTGATCGGTGTATCTAGTGGGTCCTCTCTGTAATCTCCT
>NW_027209622.1:0-15964 GCF_027789765.1 Dendropsophus ebraccatus | reverse complement strand
CGGGGCACTGATCCTTGGCTTGGCATTCTTGTGTTTTCGGCTGTTTTTCTCATCAATCTATGCAGTATTACTATACTGCATAGATCTCTATGAGAGATCAGTGTGACTTCTAGTATGTGTGTAAAAAAAAAAATGTTTTATTTTTAATAAAAAAAAACTCTCCCCTAATAAAAGTCTGAATCACCCCCTTTCCCCATTTTTATAAATAAAATTAATAAATAAATAAACATGTTTTGTATAGCCGCGTGCTTAATGACTCAAACTATTAATTTTACACATTCCTGATCTCACACGTAAACTGCATAAGCGCAAAACAATTCCAAATGCAAACTGTGCCATTTTTGGTCACATTAAATACAGAAAATTGTAATAAAAAGTGATAAAAATTGTGGCGCAGATAATGACACCTCACACAGCCCATAGACCAAGGATAAAAGCGCTATAAGCATGAAATAGAGCGATTTACATTTTTTAAAAGCCATCAAATAAAATAAAAGTTATACAAGTTACATGTCGTTGTAATCGTACCAACTTGAGGACATAAATAACAAGACAGTTTGACCCAAGGCAAATGTCGTAAAAACAAAAAAAACAAACACACACACAATTTCAATGTCACCACACATTAATTTTTTTTTGGTTTGCAGTTTACTTTATGCAAAAATTCAGCCTGTCATTGCAAATTACAATAATGGTGCAAAAAGGGCTCATGTGGGTTTTATGTGAAAAAATACAAGTACTAGGCCTTTTAAGCACAAGAAGGAAAAAGTGAAAACGCAAGAATTGAAATTGGCCCCGTCCTCTAAGGGTTAATAGTTCAGGCAAATCTACACACGGCAAAATATGTTAATTTTAAAATTTATTTTTATTATTAAAAATGGAAAAGAGGGTGTTTCAAACTTCCATTAGGGAGGGAATTTTTTATTAATAAAATTGTGAAACTCTAATTAAGGATGGTCCAGAAATATTATTTTTGCGGTGGAAATTAGAAGTATTTACTAAAACAGACATCTGTTATTGTGAGTGATCAATGATCAATGTCTGCTTTGTATAGCCTAAGGCGTCAGAACACTCTGCAGAGCCTGTGTAGACCTGGGGTCCCTGACTGCAGATAGCAGTACCCGATACTTCATGAACGCCAAGTGGTTAATAGGTATTTTTATAGGTACTTATGTTGTTTGTGGGTATAAAGGCAGCATACACTTGCCAATGCCACAGGGAGCAAGTGTTACATCTATCCCTGTGTTATTAGGTGTTCTTAATTTTCCTTGAGTTGATGGCGAGTTACATATTTAGGCTGGGTTCACACTATGTATATTTGAGGCTGTATTGTGAGGCTGTATAGCAACCAAAACCAGGAGGTGGATTGAAAACACAGAAAGGCTCTGTTCACATAATGTTGTAATTGAGTGGATGGCCATCATTTAATGCAGAATATTTGCTGTTATTTTAAACAACGGGTGGTATTGAAATAATGGCCGTTATTTACTGTTATATGGCGGCCATCCACTCAATTTCAACATTAGTGTGAACAGATCCTTTCTGTGTTTTCAATCCACTCCTGGTTTGGGTGCAATCAGGACCTGACATGAGGACCAAATACAGCCTCAAATATACATAGTGTGAAACCAGCCTTAAGGTAGCTTGGGGTGTGAGTGAGGCAATATTGTATGTGACCTTCTGGGGTTTGGTGTCAGGGCTGCTTTTTAGTCCAATCTGGCTATACTCATAGTAAAGTCCACAATAGTGGATTAATTGTGATTTTTTTCTTCCTTCCAAACTAAAAGTGTACCTGTCACCAGAACAAAACCTTTGACATGTCTCATTAAGTTTTTATCGGTTGAGTTCTGAGTGTTCAGGTGAAAGAGTAGAAAGCCTAAAATGTTTTTGAGCAGATTCTGGGGAGATGAGTCTACCCAGTAGAAGTCTTCAGGATGGCCCATGCCAGTTGGAGAAGAAAAGGAAAAAGACATCACCTGTAAGTCACTTGTTGTAACTGCACTGTAATCACTGGCATCTTCCTTCATATGGATTCTGTATAGAAGGAATATTGGTCTTTGTATTTCAGTCAGTAGCAGTGTGTGGTATGTTTTTTATGTGATGGGTGCCCTTTGTGGAGGGTGCTACTTTAGGAAATGCTGCAGTGTTTCCCACTATTTCCCCCAATTCCACCAAACTCCTTAAGTTCATCCCTGATCTTATGTTTAGATTTAATAATCGCAAGCAGTGTGTGTTGAATCTAAATCCCTGTAAACTTGATGGACTATACTAGTCCCTCTATACCAACCACTAACGGGGAAAGATCCAACATAGACCTGGTCTCATAGGAGATATTACTAATCCACCCTAACATCTGTTCATTACATAAGGCCAGGTCTATACGGGATGCAGTCATATGAGTGAAACAAAAGCATGAAAACACCTGTTCTTCTCCACAGAGGGAGCGCCATATGTCTCTCTATCCAACTCCCATAACAAATCTTACCAATGGTGTTGTAAACGCCAGGTTCCGCTGTGATCATCCCTTCCTATGAAACAAAGTATTAAGCACACAACTTAGGCCTCCACAAAGTAAACAAAGGTGGGTTTCTCCTCTCAACTGAAAACTTGAACAGCTCAGAGAGCACTGAGAAGATAATGGGGGAGGAACATTGATTTACGCCAGAATTATTTCTGCATTAAATATTTGCAGTGTAGGACATACCTGCCTCTAGAATCAACCTAGTAGCTAGAAGAAAAAAAAGTAAGTATGCTTTGCCCATATTCTATGTATTCTCCCTACAGATTCAAGAGTACAGTGAGTCTCTGTACAGATGTCTATTTAAAAGAAAAATTGCGCCCCTTAGACCTCTCCCCCATTCCTCTAACGTTCCAAAAAAATACCCTTAACTCCTCCGCCAATTAAGGATTTTTTTTTATTTTTTTTAAAGCTGTCTCTCCCCCCTTCCCTTTCACATGACCATCCGCACTAGCACTTGCTGTAAACCTCTCCCCTCTTCTCCTCCCTCCCTCCACTGCATCACTGCAAAAAATAAATTAAAATTAAAGGACAAATTAAATCCCTTCCCCATCTAACCAGTTCACAGCATCTGAGGATTAGCAAAAAAAATGTACATCATTCTTATATATGATATGATACGACATGGAGAGAAAGGAGCTGCTGCACATCACACCTATGGCTACACTAATGCCACTCGGCTACATTTGAAAACCAACACCAGGATGTTGGTATATAATTTGAACAAACCATATTGCCCCATGTACCATGTGCCGGTCTCCTGGTTCACATGGGTCCCTACACTAACTCCACACTGTGTCGGTCTCCATGTCGTATCCTTATATATGACATGCAATTTCAAGAAATATTAATGAACAAAAAGATCTCTGCTTCCTCATTCCTCCATTTTACAACATCGTTGACTTCTGTCTTGCCAATTTAAGAATAACGTCCCTGTCTCCAGAACAAATAGGGGGAAGCAGTTTTAGCGTGCACTCTTCCAAGCCCATACATAGCAGACAAGGCCTCCTGGCCAAAAATTTCTAATATCCAAAACTGACAGAACTTAAGCGGGTCAACAGCCTCAACATTTTTGGGGAGTCCAATATCCTTACATTCGATCTCTTAGATTGGTCAATTTTAAGTTGCCGATAATTGCTGGCCATATTCACTGATGGTATGTTTTAAATTCATAACTTCCTTTTCCAGGCTGGGGATAGATATTTTAAACGCTATTATTTTATCTATTATTTCATTTAAGTCCCGTCTAATCAGTCTGATATTAGATGATTTAGCTCCCACAGTCAATGTCAGAAGACTGTCTTAATTTCTGATAAGATTGTGTCAAGGGTAGTTCAGGTCTCTAGGCCAGTTAAAGAGACCTTGGACTTACAGTGTAACTATTTGAAAACATTTATTTACAGTGTAAGGCATGTTCACACGCATCAGCACGCGCCCGCATCAGAACTCCCCATAGGACACAATGAAGCAAGCGACTGGAGCCGCCCGCTTCATTGTGTGAACTGACAGGGTTTCCTACGGCCGCAATTCACAGAAAACTGACATGTCAGTTATTTGCGGCTCGGCATGGTATCCCGGCCGAGTATATACGATGTGTATAAGCTCCGGCCGGGATCCCATAAAGGAATAGGCAATGTTCCACTCTGCATAAAGTACGTCCATTGTTGCCGATGGCAACAACGACCATACTTTTACGGAATTTGAACATAGCCTAAAATTTCATATAGTTAAAGTCTTTTATATTTTAAAAAATATTTTTTACAAATAATTTACTTGTGTAACTTCATATGCATACATCATCTATATGAATAAACTGAGTACATTATAATATAAAAATAATTTGCAGTTTCCATGTTTATTCTATGACAAGATAAAAATTGGCACTCAATCTTTTAACCCTTTGAGGACCAGGCCCTAAATGACCCAGTGGACCGCACAAATTTGTTCTTTGTGCTTTCATTTTTCCCTCCTCCCCTTCTAAGAGCTCTAGCACTTTCAGTTTTCTATCTACAATGCCATGTAAGGGCTTGTTTTTTACAGGAATAGGTGTGCTGTGTAATGACGTCTTTCATTTTACCATAACATGTATGACGGAATCCCAAAGTTATTATTTATGAAGATATAAATTGGTGAAATCGTAAAAAAGAATGCAATATGGTAACTTTTGGGGGGTTCCTGTGTCTACGTAATGCACTATATGGTAAAAGCGACATGATACCATTATTCTATAGGTCCATATTCCATATGCAGGTTTACACAGATTTTCTAATGTTATATATATTTTTTTAATGAAATCCTTTTTTTTGGCAATGAATTAATAATAAAATGGGCCTATTGTGACGCTTATGGCGTTTTATTTTACACCTATGGGGCTGTATGGGTGTAATTTTTTCCGCCATGATCTCTAGTTTTTATTAATATCATAATTGTGAAGATCGGACGTTTTGATCACTTTTTATTGATTTTTTATATATATAATGTAACATAAATTGGTAACCCGTGCATATGTTTACCTCTTTTCGTGTACGCCGTTCACCATTCGCAACGACGCTTGTATATTTTAATAGATCGGACAATTACGCACGCGACGGTATATATATGTTTATTTATTTATTTATTTTTATATGTTTTATTTATATAATGGAAAGGGGGATTTCAACTTTTATTGGGGGAGGGGCTTTGGGGTGTATTGTATTTTTAACTTTTTTTTTTACACATTTGAAGTACCTTTGGGGACATACAATACTTAGATTCTTACACTGATCATTGCTATGCCATAGGCATAGCATTGATCAGTGTTATCGGCGCTCTGTGCAGGCTCAGTGAACAAAGCGCCGATTGGACCGCATGGAGGCAGGTGAGAGACCTCCGGCGGTCCATTTTAACGACCAGGACCCGATCGTACGTGAGAGGGGACTCTCCCTGTCACTTACACTTAAACGCTGCGGCCGCATTAAGGAGTTAATGGCACGCTGCAGCCGGCCCCCACCTGGCTGATTGCAGCCGGCCCCCACCTGCTATGCTCCGGAGCGCGCTTTATAGCTCAGGAGTATTGGTACATCCTTGGTCGTCTGGGCACAGACTTCCAGGACGTACTGGTACGTCCTAAGTCGTCTAGGGGTTAACCACTTCCCAGTAACAGCGCTCGCGGCATTTAAGTAACTCAGTGACAGAACAAGCTTCTGTTACTAAGTGAGCAGGGGTTCCCGATCATTTGTGTAGACGGGCGTGAGTAATCCACCTACCTCCGTCCTGTCACTTCGGCCATCTATGTATAGACTCTGCTCCCAGGCAAGCTCTATGCATAGATCGTAGATAACACTGATCTATGCTATGCTTTGGCATAGCATAGATCAGTATATGCAATCTAATGATTGCATGTTTAAAGTGAAAAAAAAAGTGTTATAAAAAAGTTAAAAAAAACAAACATATATCATCATATCATATCATATAATAGCGTGGAGAATTGTCCGATCTATTAAAATATAATATTGTTCCTCACAATGAGCTGCGTATTTTTTTTTTTTTTTTAAATCACACCAAGATTGCTGTTTTTTTTTTTTTTAATTATATATAACAGAGTACAAAACTCTTTCTGCATGGATATCCTGTGGATACGGGGAAAAGTCAAGTTTTCCTTAACAGCCTCTTAAAGTCTTAGACTTCCATGAGGTATCAGTACTTGTTTGGTCCTTTTGGGTTTAATAACATTGTGTTCTCTGCATTCTAAGGTTAAGATTCATTACTACTAAAGACGGTAATGGGAACAAGTTTATAACAATATCATATACCAATTCTGCAAAGTGGAGGTATTATTAAACCAGCCAGAGCAAAAGTAAAAAAATGTAATCCCATTCTGCCATTTAAGGCCATGTTCACACTTTGTAATACAGTGGCCGTTCCGTGACACGGCTGTGTCATAGAACAGCTGATATCTGTGTAGTTCAACCCTGATGAACATAATTTCTCTGAAATTAGGATGCGGCAACATTCTGCTGACAATGTAAAGTCAGGCCTGAGTCGTACTTTACATTGTCTGCACAATCAATTTTGTGCGGCTGCTATTCAATGAATAGAGGTCGCAGAAAATTGACATGACATGTCGAATTGTTATTTATGGTGCGTCAAATAGGAGTAAAAGTTAATGGGCTTCAACAATACATATAGGAAATTCTATGACTCAAGAACAACTTGTAAATAAAAGAGCAGATTTTAAATTTTACAATATCCTTTCCTCTTGAAGATACTAAGACTCTCAATATTTTTTTTGCTATACGTAAGAGACTGGCCCTTCTGTGACCGAGCCGGGTCACAGATGGCCGGTCTCTGCAAAGATCATCTGCAGTACTGCAGTACAGACTGGATGATCTTTCTGGCCTCAGTATTCTGATTATTAGAAGTGAGCCTCCTAAAAATTAGGCCAGACACTGCATGGCATTGAGCACACAGAACCATTAAAAGTGAGTGAGGAAGCAAGTGAGCCCACCCAAAAATTAGAGTGAGTCCAGGGGCTGGGATTTTTAGTGGACATGAACCTAGGTGCTGACAGCTAACTGGCTAGGCCAGCTGTCAGTCACCATCTAGGGTACACCTGATGCCTCTCGGCCCCGGCCATGGCTAGACAGAAAAAATAAAACAGCTGGCTGGTTGCGGGGGCGCGATCGGCGGGCCCCCGGCAACCAGTCCTGCTCCTCCACAGACGTAGTGTGACGTCAGAGCATGGAACCATTAGAAGTGAGTGAGGAAGCAATTGAGTCCCCCAATAATTAGGCCACACCAGCATGGTGGAAGAAGACTTGGCTCTTGGCTGAGAACTGAAGGAAGAGGAGGAAGAGGAGGAGGAGGAGAGGAGATACCAAGAATCTTCATGTTGAGCTGCTTTCCCCGGGTGAAAGGTAGAAGGTGCTGTCAGCAGTTTGAGCACTGCCTGTTAGCGCTTACCCACGGCAGTGCTGCTGTGCCGAAAACTAATATAGCCGGATTATGGCTAGATTTAGCCTCACACCTCATGCAGTTGTGTGTGAGAGGCAACTCTTTAGAGGTAGGGACGAAGAATAACAATACAGTTTTCTTAAGAGGCCTCGGAATTTGAACGAATACACTTTCAATCTTTTAAAGAGTCTCTAAGAGAGGGCAAGTGCGGTAGCCTGTCTATTAAAAAGACTGGTCAATCCTGCCTTCAAAAAGGCTACAACATCCAAGGAAGATAGACGGTACTGGTGAAAGGCCTGGTCAATCCTGCCTTCAAAAAGGCTACTACAACATCCAAGGAAGGATAGAAGCTACTGGTAAAAGGCCTGGTCAATCCTGCCTTCAAAACGGCTAAAACATCCAAGGAAGGTAGAAGGTGCTGTTCAGCAGTTTGAGCACCGCCTGTTGGCGCTTACCCACGGCAGTGCTGCTGCACCGAAAACTAAAATCCAAAAAAGGTGGAAGGTACTGGTGAAATGACGGCAGAGGACACCTGCAAGATGACATCCACACATAATATGGTTTGAAATGGACAAGACAAGGATGCTAAATTGAATTGACTTTGAATTTGACTGTAGCAGTTGGGGTAACATTCCCTGCATCATGTGACTCCCCACTTCTCCCCACCACTGTTTTGAGTTTCAATTTGACTTTGAATTTGACTGTAGCAGTTGGGGTAACTTTCCTGGTTGACCGCACAGATGCGGTGCACCTTGGTGAGCAAGTCAGCCAAATTGGGTTAGGTTTTAAGTAACGGCAGCAACACTAGGTTGAAGACGTGGGCCAGGTATGGTATATGTGTGAGGCTGCCGAGTTACAGAGCTGCCATCAGGTGCTGCCCATTGTCACACGCAACCAAGGTCACTGCTAATTACACAGGATAATACAATACACTCTTTTTAAGAGGCCTCAGAATTTTATTAAAACGACCTGGTCATAGTCAATCTTGCCTTCAAAACGGCTACAACATCAAGGACAGCAGAGGACACCCGTAACATGGCATGGTACATTTGTGAAGCTGCCGAGTTGCAGAGCTGCCACCAGGTTCAGCCCCTTGTCACACGCAACCAAGCTCACTGCTAATTACACTGGGTAATTAGCAGTGAGCTTGGATATGGCTTCAATAGCATATAAAGACATAATAAATTAATAAAAGTCAGCCTGTCAGCGCTGTCAGTTGACAGGTGGGTGTGCTTATTAGTGACTGATGATGCCACCAGCTGCACTGAAGATCCGCTCTGACAACACATCTAGGGGCAGGGCAGCCCAGCACCTCCAAGTCAAACTCAAAATCCAATCAGCTTTGGGAAGAAGTGGTGAGTCACATCCAAGCTCCCTGCTAATTGCCCTGTGAAAGATGGTGGTATTACTATATAGCTGCAGTTATCCACAAATTGTATACGACAAACCTCCAGAAACTAGTGTGACCTTTCCTGTATATTTCTTCATTTATGACTGAAGTCACATCAAAGCTCACTGCTAATTGCCCTGTGAAAGATGGTGGTATATACTATACAATAGTAATGATAATATAATAGTGCTGAGGACTTCTTAGGGGTCTGTATGCAACACCTGCTGTCCCCTTTCTGCCAGTAGCCGATACCCACAGTGTGCTGCTGAAATTTTGGTAGCTGTGGGATACAATCCGGAAGTGGCTGTGACACCACCGTTACTCTGTGCAAGCAGTTGTGAACTTAGATAGGCCTTGCGTATGAAATACAGAAATCAGGAAAAATACTTGTGGTCCCACTAGTTTTGGGGGGCTATGGGATACAGTCCAGCAGTGGCTGCACCTATACACACTCTGTGACACACCCTTTACTCTGTGCAAGCAGTTGTGAACTTAGATAGACCTTGCGTATGAAATACAGAAATCAGTAAAAATACTTGTGGTCCCACTAGTTTTGGGGGGCTATGAGATACAATCCAGTAGTGGCTGCACCTATACACACTCTGTGACACACCCTTACAATGAGCAGTGAAGTTCTATGCAGGTGTACTACAAATCCCAGAAATACAATGTAGTACAGAAGCACCACCAGCCACAAAATAAAAAAAAGAGAACACTGAGCACCTCTTAGGGGTCTGTATGCAACACCTAATGTGACCTTAGTAATGTCCCCTTTCTGCCAGCAGCCGATCACCACAGTGTGCTGCTGAAATCGTGGTAGCAGCACTGCAAGTCCCAGACAGCAGTCTGTAGTAATACTATTAAAAAAAGATTTGAAGCCCTTAAAAGGGCTGTTTGTATTTCTAGTATTCCCTGCCTACTGAAACGCTAAATCCTACACTGACGCTTTCCCTGACCAGCAGCAGCTCTGTCCCTAATCTCTTCCTGCATAAGTCTGAAGCGAGCATTACCGGCCACACTTTTTATATGGCAGGGTCATCTGATCTGGCCAACCAATCTCTGCTATCGACATGTATGGGTCCCACGTGATCGCAGGATGTACCAATCAGTCTCCTGCATGTTTATTGGCTGAGAAATAGCGTCCAAACTTGCAGAAAATGGATGATGAGATTTTCTTGAGTATCGCGAGATGCTCGTCAGAGTAACGAGTATCATTGAGTACCCTAATGCTCGATCAAGTACCAAGCTCAGACAAGCATGCTCTCTCATCACTATTCCTTACGAATCAGGTAAAAATAACAACAGTGACGCAAAATTGTACTTTTGTCACAGAGTAGACCAGGATACAAGGGATTATTACTCCTATAATCCCTTGTATCTTGGTTTTCTGTGAATATCAAGATGTATGACGACACCCCTGTTAGGGTGAGACCTTAAATTAGTCTCCTCAGATATACATGGGTGCTGCATAATCAAAAATGTAATGTGACAGCTGTCTGTGAGTATTAACCAAGACACATGAAAGCAACTTCAGTGTTCAAGCTTATCGAATTTATTAAGGAAAATCAGTTGATATTTTTACAATCATGTTCAAAAAATAGAAGAACGCAACAACAAAAAGTCCAAAAAAAGTCCCATCACTGTCTGAGAAACAAAAAAGTCAAAAAAAGTCTCATCACTGTCCCGGAAAACAAGAAAAAGTCCCAAAAAAATCCCATCACTGTCCCAGAAACAAAAAAAAAGTCCTGAAAATAGTCCCATTACTGCACAGTCCAAGACCGTGCACCCAGTGCTGATGTCCTGGTCCTTTAATTATGGGCAAGGGCAGTACATGTCTGTTAATGCCCATTGGGTAAACATTCCCCCAGACGACCACCAGAAAGTTCGCCCATTCTTGCCACTGTCACCTCCCCGATGCTTTAGGGGGCCAGTTCTGCACAAGTTCTGCCTCCACCAGCTTGCAACCATCCACTGCTTTGACTGCAGTCCAACCTGCCCCGGTGTCTTACCAACTATGTCAGGCCCAGCGCTCTCAGGCTGTCCTCCATTTTTTGAGCCTGGGTGAACGAAGCCACAGTGGGCAGGAGCTCCTCCGGACCATCAGGGAGAAGATATATGAATGGCTGAGTCAAGGTCAACTAACGGTGGGAAGTGTTGTAGCCCACAAAGGGAGGAACCTTTTTCTCTGCAGTGCAGCAGGGAGTCATACACTTTGTATGTGATAAATCTCATAGAAAACTGGGATACAGCCTATGGCTATGGCTGTATCCCAGTTTTCCAGGCGGTCCTCAGGCAGTATCCACCCTCTCCATGGAGCAGGCAGACAGCGGGAATTAGAAGCTGATAGTTCAGGTTCATACGAACCCAAACCTCGGCCGATTCGCTCATCCCTAGGCAGCACCTCCAAAGCATATAGAGACAGCTCCAGCCATTTGTCCAGCTTGTTCACCCATGCCTTTACTGGGTTTCTGCAACAGTATGTATTACGTGCCTTTACTAGGCTTCTGGAACATTATATAACACATGCCTTTACTGGGCTACTGGAACAATATGTATCAGGTGCCTATTACTGGGCTACTGGAACAATATGTATCAGGTGCCTATTACTGGGCTACTGGAACAATATGTATCAGGTGGCTATTACTGGGCTACTGAAACAATATGCATGAGGTGCCTATTACTGGGCTACTGGCACAATATGCATGATGTGCCTATTACTGGGCTACTGGCACAATATGCATCAGGTGCCTTTTGCTGAGCTACTGGAACAATAACTATGAGGTGCCCTTACTGGGCTACTGGAACAGTATTTATAACATGCCCTTAGTGGCCTAAACCAGAGACACTATAAGTCACTTGTACAAACAGGGTACACCTGCTGCTGCTGCTGCTCTTATCATATATATTTTAGCACTGAGAAGTGCTTTGGATTCAGAGATGACCTTTTTCACTGTATCTTAGCCCTGAAAAGGACTTTTGGGTTCTGTAGTAAGCCTGCCTAACCAAAGCGCTACTAAAACCTTTTATACTAATAATAGTATTGTAGATACGGCGCTAAATGTTTGGCGTGTTGTAGCTCGCTGCTGATGGATGCAATCCGGAGATGGACCCGTTCCCTCCAAGTAATGATAGTAATAATAAATATGTATGTGTGCATCCAGCGCCACTACTATTAATCACACAGCAATACAATGTGATATGATAGATGGAACTTACTTAGTCCAGATGTTCCTAAGTAGAAGATGTCTTCTGTGTAGTTGTCCTTAGTTGCATAGTATTAAGCGTGTTGCAGTATCTGTGATGATTGGTAGATGCAACGAATCAGTCTGTAGATTATTATGCCGGGAGTGTGCTCCGGCCGGTAGCGCGATCTCAACCGGCTTCAGCGTTCCGTGTATGTAGAATGTGACGTCACAGTAACTCACTACGAGTCTCAAAGGGACCATCCACGTTTCAGCGTGACTTACGCCTTCCTCAGGGATAGCGGCCCCCCTTTGCTCTCTCCTTTTAAAGATGTCAGCGGAACGTTACCAATCATACAGGTGATCCATTATTTCCATTCTGCGTTTTTTCTCTCCGAAAGGTTCCATATCCTGATTGCTTTTATAGTTAGTTTAGAAATGCAAAGAGTTCCATATCTGCATTCAGTCCGTTTGGGATAATGGTATTGAACTGGAAGATCATTTTGGTTTCAGCGCGTGACATTTGTTTAATGAAGTTGCCCCCTCTTCAATGTTGCTTTATTTTCTTCAGACCCCCAAATTGTGTTCTTCATTTCTCCCCCATGTTTCTCTGTGTAATGTTTTGATAAAGGGTGTCCTTGAAATTTTCTATCTATATTATATATGTGTTTGTAGTCTTTTACATAGCATACATTTGGTGCGACCTATGTAGAGTTTCTCACATGGGCATTTAATGAAGTGAATTACCCCTTTATCATAACACAAATATATGATCTTATTAGATGTGTATGTTCTCGATTTCTTAATTCCATTATGGGGTTCGTTATTTTGCATTTTTGGCAAGCTTTACATTTTTTACATGGATAGAAGCCAGGGGTTGTTCGGATATAACCATCTAAATTTTTTTACATTCTCTATCATATTTTATTGTCCGTGCAATCATGTTTCCCACATTTTTGCTTTCCTGAAGATAAATGTTGGATTTTTGGGCATTTTTTCTCCTATTATTTGTCTCCTCTTAAAATATCCCAATGTTTTTTTATTATTTTTTTGAAAATATGACTATGGGTGGTGTATGTGGTTACAATAGGTACTTTTATTAGATCATCTTCATCTTCCCTGTCTGTCTTCTTTTTTTCCTGCAGTAGTGTTCCTCTTTCTATCATGCCTATTTCTACATGTTGTTGTCATATGTTCCCTGTTATATCCTTTCGCTAGTAGTTTGCTTTGTAATTTGGTGAATTGTCCCTTAGGGATGTTGGTTAGCCACAGGGGTAGGTGCAGCTTTTCTATCAATGTAGCTGGCTACCGTATGTTGCTATATGTTTGGTTTGTAAACATTGTTTTTAACATAAATAGTTAGATCTAAAAAGTTTATTTTTTCTTGCAAATGTGGTGTAAAGCAAATAAAATTCATTTTTTATTAATTTTTTCTAAAAACACTCCCAGACTTTCTTATCCTCCCTTCAAATAAAAACAATATCGTTATAAAACGGTGCATATTAAGAGTCTGCGATGAGCACTCCAAACCTAATCTCTCCTGCTCCAGAATCTTTCCCTGGCTAGGTTGAAAGGGCATTCTTAGTCTGCTTCTCTCAGCAAACTGTGTGCAAGGATTTATCCTTAGATCAGGGTCTACTGCCATGTAGACGATGTGATAGTGGGTGGAGAATGCTTTGAACATGGACACCACTGACCTCTATAACTTCTGTAGTAATGCTGCCAGCACTCATATGTCTATTTTGAAAAGATAACCTTTGGATATGGCACTTTGCCATTAGGTGTTGAACTTCCAGTGACAAGTATGAGAAACCAAATTAACACACCTTCTCGCCATTTAACCTGAGACATTGTAACACTATCAAGTCAAATTACACCAGAGAGGGGAAATGGCTAATTAGGCACAATCTGGCCACTTTTATTTAGGGGTGTACTCACCTTTGTTACCAATGGTTTAGACCTTAACGTCTGTGTGTTGAGTTATTTTAAGGGTACACCAAATTAACACTGCAATAAAATGTTAAACATAACTTTACACTGTTTTAGGGTGTTTCAGTTTTGTCCCATGAAAGGATACAGTAAATTATTTACTGCACCGATACATCTAGGATTACTTTTTAAACAAAAAGTCAAATTAGAAGCTTGAAATACAGTCTGTATTACCTCTGGATACAATCACATGATTATGGTTGACAACAATAAACAAAAATACCTATCTACCTATTTTACAAATGTGGGGTCAAATGTAGGGATGGTCCGAACCCAACGCTCGGCATCAGACTCCCGCTGTCTGCCCGCTCCGTGGAGGGGGTGGATACAGCGGGAGGACCGCCTGGAAAACTGGGATACAGCCTATGGCTATGGCTGTATCCCAGTTTTCCAAGCGGTCCTCCCGCTGGATTCGCCCGCTCAACGGAGCGGGCAGACAGCGGGAGTCATTATCGAGAGTTCAGGTTCGTACGAACCCGAACCGAACTCGGTTCGGACCATCCCTAGTCAAATGGTTCTGGCATTTTTTATGCCTTTAGGGAACAGAGAAACAGACATTTTATAGCATACATTTATATGTGCTGTAATTGAGTAAAATTGTCTACTCACGCCCAGTTCATCTACTGGGTCCTGGCAATAAGCCAGCTGAGTAATTGCTATAAACTGCATTTAGCAGCCCATAGCAATCAGATGTAGATAAAATTGACCAGTGCAATACCTTTGTACTGCATTGATCTCTATGAGCAATCACTATATTATCCTCTAGGGGTCTACAAATAAAATAAAATAAAAAATCTTTTAATCTATACAAAAATCTCATCTAATATCTGAGTTCAAATCATTAACCTTTTCCTAATATAAATAAAAAAATATGTATAGTATTGCCGTGTGCAGAATTGCCAAAATTAAATTACCACATTCATGATCTTGCACAGTAAATAGTGCAAATGCAACCCCTCAACCAAAATGCAACATTGAATATTTTTGCACACATAACATCCAGAAAAAAAGTTAAAAACTTGCATATACACAAATGCACTACCAAAAAAAATACATATGATGAAAAAAAAAAACTTAAATAGCCCATATAACAAAGATTAAAGCGTTATTATGTTTAAAATTAGCAATTTCAATTATATTATAAATTTTAACAATATTTTAATTTTTATCAAGCAAATAAAGATCCAAACTGGATCAAGAAAAATGCAGGACAGAAATTACAGTGAACAATATTTGATTTATTCACATAAATCTTAAAAACATGATATAAAATAGGAACAGAAGCAGTAACAACACCACCAAAATCAGTGAGAGGACATAATCATCATTGATTATGTGGTGTTTGTTACTGCTTTTCTTCTTATCTTTTATCAAGTTTTTAAAGATTTGTGTGAATAAATAAAATATTGTTCATTGCAATTTTGCCCTGCATTTTTTTTACCCAGTTTGGATCTTTGTTTGATGTGTATCCTCTATGCGTAGGGACTTTTGTGACATTTATTAAGGGTCATTTTTAAAATCACAGTGGTACCTCAACTTACAATGACCTCAGGTTACAATATTTTCAAAATATAATTTATAATATAAATATAAAATATGTGTTAGATACTTACCTGGCAGCGTTCCAGCATTTTCTGAGGCCATATCAGGGCCGGCCTTTGGGGTGTGCGTCCTGTGCGCTTAGCACAGGGTGCATCACCCGGCCAGCAAGGGGGCTGTCTTCTGCCCAAGCGCTCCCCTAGCTGGCCGCCCGGCGCCTCCTCCTGAGTTGTTCTCCCGGGCTCCCCCCTGCCTCCACATGGGCGCCCAATATTGTACTATCAAGCTTGTGACCTGCGGTCACAAGACTTGATAGGGCAGTCGCCTACGGCTGATGCGCGCCCTGGGGATTCCCCAGCAGAGCACGCATCAGTGACCTCAGCGTCAGCCGGGTCCTTGTAATTCCGGCACAGG
>NW_027209621.1:0-16017 GCF_027789765.1 Dendropsophus ebraccatus | reverse complement strand
TAAACACTGATCATTATAAAAGAAAACTTAGAAATCGTTAATCGTTACGATTGGGCGAATTGAACTGGAGACAAGAGTGGTGCTGTCTCTGGAAGAAGTGGCATGTTTTTGTACCACTATATAACCCCTTTAAATGCAGTGAATTAAAGCCGCAGTAATGTCACCGTTCACATCATGGCTGCCACCGTACAGTAAGTGTTCTTGCCTGCTAATGACTATATAACATAGTTTTAAAACAATAAAGTTATAAAAGAACATTATAACTATAAAATAATATTTAAGAATGCCCCCTTCAATGCTTCATGTGGTCATTTTTGTGCCATGCTCCACCCAGAGGATACACACTGAACATAACAAGGTCTCCATTGAGACAATGACAAAAAAATAAAGGCAGCAAAACCTGTGGGGTCCAAGCACACCCCAGACAACGAAAAGATGTCACCATCTTACAGGTCAGCGGTAATAAAATTAGTGTTATTTAATCTGGTAACTGACAGTCCAAAAATTCTGATGCTCATTTCTGAGAATTGGGTCATACAGACATAATGGAGGGGAGAGGCAGCCTTTTTTGGACACCTCCCAGAAACACACCCAGCTTCTGCCTATGGGTGGTGTCTGGTATGTACAGCTGTATTCACTCTATGGGGACAAACTAAAATACCAGACATAGCCCATGGACTACAATGTCTGGACCCGACTTTACTATCACTGGAACAACCCCTTTAAGGTACTCTTGTTCTGTGATTGTGGCTCAGATTCATTCAAACAATCTAGGTTAGAAGCAGAATTCCTGTATGGACTCAAGAACAGACTTACAAGTGGCTACTCCTGTCCACTGGTGTAGCTGGTATTGCAGCTTAGACTATTGACTTCAGTTGAGCTGCAATATACAACATAACAGCAGACGAAAGGTGGCGCTGTTCTTGATAATAAGCAGCATGTTTTCTCTTATCCAGTAGACGCCTTCTTTTGAAACATTAGGCTGGACATGGGCAGCAATTAGATGACTAGATCTAGGACGTTGGCCTCATCTATCAGGCTAAATGCTACTAGGCCCCTGGGTGCCATAGATGCTGCCCATTCTTGCTTTAACCATGATGGCACAGCCTCACCCCATGCTAGTCTATATTAATAATCTGCATTGCAAGATCCAATATTAATGCGATAACATCATTTTCAATTGATTCCCGAGACAACAGTAAAACATCCTGTTTCTCCCAGGTATACAAGATGCAGACAAGGGATTACAACACTGTAGCAGCCGGGGCCCTTATACTGCATTGTGCGTGTCAGAACTGATATTAAATATTGTAGAAACTAGAGTAAAAAAATTGCCAGTCGCCCTCTTATTTCAAGCGGTGTCTGTATCTGGGAAAGCTAGGTGACGTCCAATATGTGCAACCATTAGAGCTCCACCCAGCTTTCCTAGAGACTTACAAGGTCACTCAGTTTATTAAGAGTCTCGGAAAAGATGGGTGACTGCAGTCAATGTAATGCTGCCGATACTAGCAGTCACCCAGCTTTCCCGGAACAAGGCATGACTGAAAATTTTCAGGGCCGATTCTCCTGTAGCACTTGGCACATAAAGATGACATCATTTGTTGTGGCCTCGTTTCCCATTAGTAGCAGATCTAGGAGGAAGTCCTGGGGAATATGGGGTTAGGTACCACCTCCTGTAGGTCACGTACCAGCCCAAAATGCCAAAAACTGGTCCCAAGGAGTTTTTGCGAGAAATCGTGAAAATAAATGGCAGTACAAAAAAACATGAAAATCCACACGAAAGCCAGGAAAGCTAGTGACAAAGTCAGGACGTTAACAAGATGCCGCTGCCAGGACTTCTCAAAGCGGAGCAGGTGGCCGGCGATGGCCTCTTCTAGAATCATAAGGGTGCAGTAGGGCAACAAAAAACGAGTGTCCTGAAATGTCAAAGCCATCCCAGAAGCCCCCGCTGGTGATACAGGCCCGCTTATCTGTAACCTCCGCCCTGACCTCCAGCAATGCAGAGGAGTTGTAACACGTGCCTGTGGCGTTCTCGATCACCTTAAAAAAATTAGTGCTGGTGAACCAGATGATGGTCCCAACTAGGAGGGCGCCAAGCCTGCGGAAAACCGCGCCCAGGCTCCGCGTAGCTACGTAGCTGGTCAATGCGATGAACGGCAAGAGACAGAGGAACGTCCATCCCCAGGAGACCTTCACAAAATACCTAATGGAACAAAAATAGAAAACTGTATCATACAGGTCATATAAAAATGCCAACGGAACAGGTGGCTCCCTCTGCAGCCACCAAAGTTGGGGGGCCTGGCACACTGCAGCCACCAAGTTATGGGGGCACCCTCTGCAGCCACCAAAGTTATGGGGGGCACCCTCTGCAGCCACCAAAGTTATGGAGGGACACCCACTGAACCACCAAAGTTATGGGGGGCCACAATTATGGCTGGCAATGTTATGGGGGCTCCCACCATTACCCACTGGCACCTATGCTAGCTTGCAATGTTATGGGGGCACCCACCATTACCCACTGGCACCTATGGTAGCTTGCAATGTTATGGGGGCACCCACCATTACTCACTGGCACCTATGGTAGCTTGCAGCATTATGGCGGCACCCACATTACCCACCCACCTAGGTCTTGATAGGTTATGCGATGGGAGATGCCGAACATGGCCGGCAATGTTATGGGGGGTACTGACTGAAATGAGCAACCTCATGGGTCACCAACTGGGGACTGCAACATTATGGGGAGCACAAACTGTGGCTGACAATTTTAAGGAGGTGCAAGGTGTGGGTGACACTTATGGAGGTGAATGCTATGGCTGGCAATGTTATGGGGGACAAAGTCACTATGTGAAAAAGAAAAACAGAAAAATGTATGTAAGCTGTGCCATCTCCATAAGATATGTGGTATATTTCTCTCCGCTACTTGCAAGCCGCACCAGTTACCGCTAGAAGTGAACAGCAGCCCCAATAGAGAACTCTCATTAGAAAGCTTGCAGTAACACATTACAGACGCTAGAGGGGAGCTATACGCTACACTATACAATGACAAGTCCTTGACTGCCGAGACCCCGCCCCCTCTCACTTACACGTTCAGGACGGTTCTTGTTATTGAAGTAGGAGTCTGGCAGCGGCCATTGCTCCTTTACCAGAGATCCGACCAGGGAGATGGCCGCCAGACCCATGCGGCGTGTCTGCGGAACGTCTCACTGAAACAATGTCTCCGTATCCAAGAAGCGAAAGCCTCGAGGTGCTCCATGCTGGTACCAGGCCGCCGGCCGACACAAAACACGTGACGTCTTCCGCCAATCACGAGCTAGCAAACTCAGGGCAAGTCGGTAGACTGAAACATGGCGCTGCCTGACTCAACGCGTGTATTTTTTTATTCAATGGGAGTAAGCTTTATTGGCCACTAACACATTCACATTTCACAGTGTTTTACCGTGGAAACAGTATCCCTTTATAAAGAAATGCGGCTGTGGGCCATACTATAGGTGTGTTATATAAGGTATAGGTATTAATATATTATATTATAAGTATATTATAGGTGTGGACTCCATATTCTCATGGCTTCCTTTAGTTTTGGGAGCGATTGCCTGATAATGAATAAAAAGGGAGTAGACTACTAATGCTGCGTTTACACGGAACGATAATCGTTCCGTGTAAACACTGCAAACAATCAAGCGATGAGCGAAAATTTGGATATTTCAACATGTTCTCAAATCGTCGTTTATCGTTCGCTAAAAAATCCCGGATCGTTTCGTGTAAACAGTCTTTCAAAGATTCACCCTATGTAAAAGATGGGCTTAAGCGATCTTAAAAACGATTGCATTAACGATTTTCTTAAGATTTTTCAAATGATTTATTCGTCTAAACGCTGATCGTTATAAAAACGAAATCGTTGCTTCAAAATCGTTAAACCATCGATTGGGCGAATTATCGCTTCGTTGGTAAACGCAGAATTACTCATTCTATCAAGTTTTGACATTGAGTTTATTTGCAGTCAGTTTACAGCAGCCAACAACATACCATAATGCCATTTAAAGGAGAAGTCCAGCTAAATTTTTATTAAAGTATTGTATTGCCCCCAAAAGTTATACAAATCACCAATATACACTTATTATGGGAAATGCTTATTAAAGTGACTGTACCACCAGGCCCAGGCAGAAGCACTGGAGGCGGGCCGACTCACCCTTAGTGGGAAGAAACTCCAGCCTCTCCATGACGTGACTCCATTAGAATCAATGGAACCCTATCATAGAGGGGCTAGGGTTCCTCCCACTAAGGGTGGGTCGGCCCGCCTCCGGTGCTTCAGCCTGGGCCTGGTGGTACAGTCACTTTAAGTGCTTTTTCCCTGCACTTACTACTGCATCAAGGCTTCACTTCTTGATAAAATTGTGATGTCACAACCCAACTTCCAGAGCTGTGTGGGCTGTGGCTGCTGGAGAGGATGAAGGCAGGGGGACACTGAGGGACACAGGGCACTGGTGGGACACTAAGCATCCCTCTGCCATCATCCTCTCCAGCAGCCACAGCCCGCACAGCTCTGGGAGTCAGGTCGTGACATCACCCTTTTATTCAGGAAGTGAAGCCTTGATGCAGTAGTAAGTGCAGGGAAAAAAAAAGCACTGTATAACCATTTCCCGTAATAAGTGTATATTGGTGATTTGTATAACTTTTGGGGGGCAATACAATCCCTTAATAAAACTTTTCGCTCAACTTCTCTCTTAAGCTCATGTACCCCACAGTGCCCATAATATACCACATAACCGTGCATTGCCATGAGAACATGTGATGCCCATAAAATAGCAAAATTCTACCCCCAAACATAATAATAACAACAGGCAGTACTCCTCAACTGTAATTGAATAACTATACACCCAGTATCAAACAATTACGAGTGCTTCATTGGTACTGTGCAGACCATACAAGTGACTACAGTGCTTCCAGTAACCAAAGGGGTGGGGGCTTACATCCATCCCAGACCATGATATACTTATTTCATGAGTTCGACCATCTGAGGCTCCTCACATTTCCCGCCTCATCCTTAGGTGCACTTCTCCTATAGTGCACTTCTTTTGTGCCCCATGCATTTTTTTTGCCCCCACTCAGTTTTTAGCACCCCTACTATGCTCTATATCAGAGGTGTCAAACTTAGGCACCCCAGCTGTTACAAACCAAAATGCCCATCATACCTGGACAGCTAAAGCTTTGGCTGTCCAGGCATGATGGTAATTGTAGTTTTCACACCGTGCTCCTCTATTCCTCCATACAATTTAGGTGCGTACACATACAGTATCAGTATCCATGTCTTCTGTGCCCCGCCACAGTTCTCAGTGCCCATGTTTTATATGCCATGCAGTTTTCATTGCCTTCTATATTTTTAGTGCCTCGTTTAGTTTTAGGTCCACCCACTGTGCCCCACACATCAGTAATGCCTTCCTTGCCCATACTGTTTAGTGCCCCCTCTGTGCTCAATTGTTTTGAGCCCATATGATTTTTAGTGACTGCTCTGTAGGTTTCAAGTTTTTAATACCCTCTTTGTGTCCCCATACAAATTTTACCCCCCCCCCTCTTAACCCCCACACATCAATAATGACTTCTATGCCCCATATAATTTTTAGTGCCCCCTGTGGTAAGACATGGCCAGCTGTAGTTGGTACCATTCAGTGATGTTCCACCTGTACCCAGAAGCTTTGTCACAACCTCTTGCAGCTCACATGCGTAATTGTTCAGCTTAATGTGTATTCTGAGGAAACAGATTTTGTTGAACATGGTGTGTTATGGGAAAGGCTATGGGTTTATTAGACAAAGTGATCTACAGGAGGAAGCCCAGCACCGACCTGTCATGTCAGGTCAGTGCTCTCTTCCTTCTCCTTTCACGCTTGCTGTCTTCTATTACATTGGTGGCCCATAGAAGAGATCGATGGTCTGCTCGGGGAGCAGACCTTTACTGTTGTAGTCGGAGTTATAGAACATGCTAAAAGACATCGATCAGCTGACATTGTGCATGCCGGTTGATCGTTGCCTTTCAGCATAACCTATTACACTAAATGATTATTGGCGAAATGGCCGGTAATTAGCCAAATACGACAGATAATCGCTTAGTGTAAGGACTGTTTGGCCTTGGGCACCCTGTGGCCCGTAAGCCCCACAAGAGGCAGACCTCCCAGGACTATTGCTAATGTGCTTGAAAAATGGGACTGTCCCACTAGATACAAAACGGTTGGGAGGCCTGCTCAACAATGAGAACCCCCATCCCCCCCCCCAAAAAAAAAAAAACACTTTTAGGGTACAAACACACAGGCCAGATCCGTAGAGGATTTCTCGCTGTGAATTCTCAGCAAAATCCATTGCTGATCCCTTGCCTGTAGTTTCTATGGGAAGACAAACTCGCAGCAGGATTGATACATTACCTGCTCCACACTCCAGCTTACTTCGGGGGTTCCCGGCTGGACTTCCCAGTCAGCCAATCAGTGCACTGCCCAGCTGCAGCCACTGATTGGCTGAGCGAGACGTCCAGATGACAGGAGCCCCTGAGGCAAGCCAGAGCGTGGAGCAGGTACACTATGCTCGGCCGGGGGGGGTTAACAGGGCTGTCAGTTACAAACTCGCAGCGGGATGTCAATCCCGCTGTGAGTTTGTCTTCCCATAGAAACTACAGGCAAGGGATCCGCAGAGGATCTGGCCTGTGTGTTTGTACCCTTACACAGGGATTGTATGAGCCCTTTCCAAACCATTTTTTGGCTTTCTTTTTAATATATGTTTTATAGCAATTTTCAGATATGTCAAAGGACTTATGTAATTTTCTAGACAACGTGGCAAGTAATGGACATTTTGTAAATGCTTCAAAACGTCATTTTTGTGATTAGCACATATACATGTACATTCTATTATATATATGAAGTACAAATAATACACAGTGGCAGAAACGTGGCATGAAGATTTCCCAAACGTCCTTATTCAGCCATCTGCGATTCGGAGGCTGTTCCCAATAGGGGAGATGTTACATCCCAGCATATCCACATCAAGCGCAATGTTTCAAGTGTGTTAGCTCCCTTTGTCAAGCATTCTGCACGTGTGTCTTATCACCAATAAATACGCTGTGACCTCTCGCTGGATGTCACTGGGTGATATTTATACTTCATGTATAAGTGCTAATTAAAAAATGGCGTTTTGAAGCATTTACCAAAAAATAAATTGTTATTGTGTCCATTACTTGCCACGTTAGATGATTACATGGGCTGTGGAGCGGCTGGTTAAGTGGACTTTTGTGTTACACCAAGACACGGTAGATGAGATCCCATACTTGCCGAGATATTTTCTATAAAACCACTAGATGTCACTGTACATTTAGGAGAAATCCTGTGCTGCAAGACTAAAATACTAAGTTATATCAATTTTACTTTGTAACAGTGTCCACCTACCTATGGCTCCCCTGCTGTTGCCAAACTACAACTTCCCTCAAGCCAGGCTTGCTGGGAGCTGTAGTTTTGCAACAGCTGGAGAGCTGCGGCTTGGATAGCACTTTAGAAAGAATTCCAAAAAAAAAGGGGTTTGGCCTGAGCCTACCAAATCATTCCTCATTCATAGACCCAACATACTGAGCAAATTATTATTGGCAGGGTTTAATCATAATTCTGCATATGGCGGTATACATTTCTACAGCAAAAATCTTCAGGAATTTGTTCTCAGCCTCATTAACCATTGGTAGCACTGGCTGCCAAGATCGGTCTGACCCTCTAACCAAAGACCCTGGAAAGTCTCCAACTGAGGACTAAAATGTAACAATAAAAGCTGCTTGTAATAAAAAAGAAAACGTTGACATTTTTCCAAGAAGCCATAATCCCACTCCCCCCAAAAAACTTCATGTTTCCAGTTTGCACCCTTTAAACATGTATGTGTATGAGCGTTGTCCAAGCCAAACAACTACATGCGCCATGTACTGTAAGTTAAATAAATACGATACGCCCATCATCCAGGCAGCGGCTCCTGCTCCAGTAATGCTGACCTCAGAAGAAAAATGTTCAATGTAAAGGATCTTAATAGGGTACATTTTCGTTTATCCGGCATCCTCAAGGCTGCTCTGGTTCTGGATTTTGGATATTCCACATTATTGGATGCTACAATAAAGTGCCTGCAAGCCATTATTGCCTAGGGGGATGTACAGTCGTTGCTCAGAAGGTTACAGGATTTGCTTTCTTGTGCCTTTTTTCAGAGATTATGAATGATAACACAAACTTTTTTTTCCACTCATGGTTACTGGTTGGGTGAAGCCATTTATTGTCAAACTACTGTGTTTTCTCTTTTTAAATCATAATGACAACCAAAAACATCCAAATTACCTTGATCAAAAGTTTACATACCCCAGTACCTAATACCGTGTATTTCCCCCTCTAACATCAATGACAGCTTGAAGTCTTTTGTGGTAGCTGTGGATGAGGCTCTTCATTTTCACAGATAGTAAAGCTGCCAATTCTTCTTGGCAAAAAGTCTCCAGTTCCTGTAAAATCCTGGGCAGGGCTCCAGACTAAAAAATTTACCTAGGAGCCATTGGCTCCTAACCTGAAAAATTTAGGCACCAAATAGAATATTTGGTCGCCAACATTTTAAAACATGTAAAATTAATGTTATGTAAAATGGGACTTACTGTGTGCAGAGGCCACGGCAGCATCCTCCTCCTTTAGATTCTTTTTTTCTTAGTTTGAAAACGTTCAACATGGAAACTTGCAACTTGACAACCCATATAAAGTCTGACTCAGTACTTCAGCTTCACTTGGCTAGCCTTTTAATGAGGCTTACTCTTTGAACTTGAACTTAAAGCTTGCAACTTGAAAAACAATATACAGTCCACTAGAATGTGTGAGGTGGTCTACAAGTCAGGTTCTGAGTCAGTGTCACTGACTGCCAGTATGTAAGTGCCCCCTGGCCATCTTTATATTGTGGCCTTTCTTCCTCTTTGAGTTGAACCAGCGCTTCACAGAGGGCTCAGGATTAAACAGTTCAAGGGAAGGGCCTTCTGAGCTTATGCGAATTAAGTCCTCCATTGTTGAAATATGAAGAGAACTCCAGACTTGTGACTGATTCTGTTTTGGGCAGAAAAACCCCTTTCGCATTGTGCAGCGCTGATATAGGAAGTATAATATAATGTGAATTAAATGTAAAACATTCCTAAAGTCAGTACAGTATGGCTCCTTTGAGATGACCGTTTCCCACAAACTGCTGTAAGAAGGTCAGCACACACATGTCAATTGCCTCCATTCTGCTTGGATTGCTTCCACTTCACAGCCATTTTTAACAAAATGGTTTTATACCATTTTGTTAACGTGTCAATCTCCTCCTCTCAATATGTAACAAGATCATCAGGCCAGGAATCATGACAAAAGACAGAGAAACACTGGATGATGGCTGGACAGCCTGTTCTACCCTCCTTCTCACTACTTAGCATTACTTCAAATCTTCGTTCCAGTTCACCCACTGTTACTTCCACTGTTCTTCTAATGTGGTCATTTAGGTTTTCCATAAACTCCTCCTGTGCATCAAAACCTTTAGCTGGATATTCTGAAAAGCAATACACCTGGGTATGGTATGGTCGCTTGCGTCTTTAGCCATTGACTTGCTCTCTGTGTGCCAGTCTGCATTTCCTCTACATAGTAATTTTTTAAAAACTCTTGCAGTTTGCCATTTCTCAGTGGGCCTTTTTTAAAGTTTGTTAACTGTCATGATACACGTTTTAATGGCAGCAACTGCTTGGGGAAGTATGAGAGAGTTTTCTGGAGAGTCAGACTTAACTTTGAGATCTCCCCAAAAAGGTCATGGATGAAATGACAAAATGCAACAAACATCAGGTTCTCCATTTGCTGCACAATGTGCTTGGCTCTTCCTGAAATGTCACTATTTTTGAGGATACAGAAAGATGTTCCATATGATGGTGCACAGCTGTGTACTGCCCTTGCCCAGTTTCTTGATCAAATGACAGGAAAACAGAGAGTGCCGGAAGATATGAGGTAGCCAGTGCTGAGTCTTTACTGCTGAGGGGACAGCGGATTTTACAGCCATTAACTCTGCACCACCAATGACTCTCAACTCCCATTTACTTTTGGGACTAAAGTGATAAGTCTTCCAGACAAGATGCAGAAGATCATACACTTTTTGGACCATAGGTAGACATTTTTGTGTATTTAACATGGCCAGTTCCAAACGATGCGGTAAGCAGTGAAATGAGAGTGTATGCTCTCCTATCTCTTTTCTCATTAGGGCACCTATACCACCTGATGCACCCATATTGACACTAGCTCCATCTGCACCAAAAGCACTGAGCTTATGGTGCCACCAATATCGAGCACTGTGGTCTGCACTAAAAATATCTCCATACTTTCTAGTATTCCCCGAGCATGGCTATGCCTGAAGTGCACCTAATCTACACAGACGGTTCACAGGGAACCTGACAAAATATACCTGCAGTATACTATCACATTATCACTTCCTGATACATCAGTTCCACAGTCTGTTATGATTGAAATGTAAGTTGCCTTTGCAGCTTCATTTAATGTTGAGCTTTAAATTCCTCTGCAATGCAACAATAATCTCTGGCATTGTCATATGTCTTGGATATATCCATTCCATTTTTCTTCAGAAGTAAGATTTGAGCCGCATACTTTGTAAATGGTAGCTCTTCACGTGCTATCATGTAGGCCATATTAAATTTAATCTTCATTTCTTTAAAGTCTTTCTCAGCTGTTTTTTCACAAGCTGAGCTACAGCACGAGCTAAAGGTGTCTGTTTTGGGGCACTCCTAGCTATTATACAGTCACGAGCACATTTTATGCTTCAGACTATCTCCTTGTTTTTTTATGGTTTCTTTCTTGAAATGATCTGTTTCCTTTAATGAAATCTGTCTTTCCAGCAACATCACCCTGCCTTGGAACAAAACTCACAGTACATCACTCCTTTCTCTTTATTGTATTTAAGCCAAGGAAATTCCTGAAGCCACACACTCTAAAATGTCTGCTCTGTGGACGGAAATCTTGTTGCACTGCTGGAATTGCTTGCTTGATCTGATGTGCCGTTTTCACTGACTAATGAAAGCGTTTCATCTGAATTATCCTGATCTATTATAGTAGACTGGCTGGAAAATGCATGAGCATCCTTGAAAAAATAAGTAATTTTATGTTTCGCCATTGAGCCAATTGCCGTAGCCTGTATATAACAATAAGGATAATTACCTAATTGTTATGGACAAGTCCATTATATTAGTAATATAAAAGCCAGCCCCCCCCCCCCCCCTGCTGCCGGTGTGCTCCCTCAGCCAGCTGCCATCTTACCGGCAATGATCTACTATACATAATATATATAGATATACTATATATATAATATATAGCCCCCGGCAGCTGATGACATATAGCCCCTGTGGGCAATGTATACTGGGAAGTGGTACTGTGCAGTGTATACATACACACACACTGAGGGAAGTGGTATGTGCTAGTGTATATACATACAGACACTGAGGGAAGTGTGTACTGTGCAGTTGTATATACATACAGACACTGAGGAAGTAGTACTGTGCAGTCTATATATACAGACACTGAGGGAGTGGTACTGTGCAGTCTATACATAGTGAGCTAGACTTATGACTGCCAGCCATTAGTGACCCCCCACAAGATGTAATTAGATAGATATATCTCTCACCTAGTGACTAATGGCAAGTGACCCCCTCAATACAGACACCTGAGGGCCCTGATAATAATAATTGTGCATATATCTATCTCCCAGTGTCTGCAGCCAGTTTGCCTACACTTATATATATATATCACCACTAGTGACCCCATAGACTAGTTACCCCCCCGGCTCTCTACCCTGACGTGCTGACACTTGATGCCTGCAGGGAGGCCATGCTGAAATCTGTAGTCCCCCCGCAGCTCTGCGCCTCTTACCGAGCTCTCCAGTAGTGAGGTCCGAGTCGGGTCCTCCGGGTCCCCCGCTATACCTGGCGTTAATGTCCCGCTTAATGCTTGGTGCAGCCTTCACGCTAATTGGTTTTCTTTATTGCGTCATGAGTTTGAGTAGGAACGCGCTTGGCTATAGAATATAGGCAGAGCCAAGGTTGTGTGAGAGGTCAGGGAAGCTGCGCGGGAAGGCAGCATTGTCCTTAAAGAGACAGCGCGCCACCGCCGGGGCCAGTCGCAAATGGCGCCCAGATTAATAAATCCATTTTGGTCGCCATCTGGAGCCCTGCTGGGCTGTCTTGCATGAACTGTGCTTGAGATCTCTCCAGAGGGCTCAATGATATTCAGGTCAGGAGAGTGAGATGGCCACTCTAGAACCTTTTTGTTTGATATCCAAGTTATTGATAATGCCAGCCAGCAGTGTTCAAACTATGATAATATTTGGAAAAATCAGGGGCTCTATGAAAACCAAACTATGGTCAGGTAGACCAACAAAAAATTTGGCCACAACTGCCAGTAAAATTGTTCAGGATGCAAAGAAAAACCCATAAGTAACATCAGCTGAAATAGACGACTCAAGATGCACAATAAGGCTGGGGTTCACACTACGTATGTTTCAGTCAGTATTGTGGTCCTCATATTGCAACCAAAACCAGGAGTGGATTAAAAACGCAGAAAGGATCTGTTCACACAATGTTGAAATTGAGTGGATGGCCGCCATAAAAAGTAAATACGGCCATTATTTCAATAATAACATGCCATTGATTTAAAATAACAGCAAATATTTGCCATTAAATAGCGGCCATCCACTCAATTTCAACATTGTGTGAACAGAGCCTTTCTGTGTTTTCAATCCACTCTGGTTTTGGTTGCAATATGAGGACCACAATACTGACTGAAATATATGTAGTGTGAACCCAGCCTAAGGAGGCACATAAAGAAAAATGGGGCTGCATGGTCGAGTCAACAGAAGAAAACCATATTGCGCAAATGCCTTAAAGTATCTTGCCTAAAATACACATAGAAACAAGCCTCAAAACTTCTGGAACAAGGGTAATTTGGAGTGATGAGTCCATAATCGCACTTTTGGCCAAAACCATAAGTTACATTTGGAAAGGTGTCAATAGGTCAGAATCCGCCGCTCATCCCCGCGCGCTTCCACTCCCTCTCTGTCGGCTCCATTATATGCTCAGGCCGATTCATCCGCCCAAAGAATTGACAAGACAATTTCTTGTACAAGCTTGATAAAGATTGTATGCGAAAAGCAGCGTTGGGTGAGTGGTATTACCGGGCAGGGTATCTCTATACCCAGAGGTTTGAGATATATATTTTTGTGTTTTCCTATTTATTATGTGGTACTGCACTTAGTTGCACTTAGTCTGCACTTGCAGCATTATATACACTAGTTTACTTTTCTGCAGTATATTGGTTACCATAACACTCTTTATTCCTCTGTGGGTTAACTGATATACCATCCCTTTACTGAGTATATAGAGCACACAGACATTTATTTATTTTCCTACCTTGTATACCATCTGATGTATGTGCTGTATGATTTTTTGCTCCCCTTTTTAATGTCTTTTAAATTTGTTTTTGATTGTAATAATAAACAATTTTGACAACGGGCCTAAGCTAGGCAGAATGTTGTATACATTTTGTATACATCACAAATGCTGTTTAACCCTTAGAAGACCCAGGGCGTATAGTTACGCCATGGAAGTCTGTCCCCAGACGACCATAGGGCGTAACTGTACGCCCTGGGTGTTCTCACGCTATGAAGCGTGCTCCGGAGCGGCGGAGCGCGCTCATAGCAGGTGGGCCGGCTGCAATCAGCAGCCGGGACCACACCGGTAATGACACGCTGCAGCGGGATTCGCGCTGCCGCGTGTCATTAAATCCCCTGCCCCTGTCACTTACCGATCGGGACCCCGCAGTGGTGACTGCACAGGCAGGCTCAATGAGCAGAGCGCCGATAACACTGATCAATGCTATGCCTATGGCATAGCATTCATCAGTGTAAAAATCCAAGTAGTGAATGTAAAAGTCCCCCAAAGGGACTTCAAATGTGTAAAAAAAAAAAAGTAAAACACTAACACACTACCCAAAACCCCTCCCCCAATAAAAGTTGGAAATCACCCCCCTTTCCCATTATATAAATAAACATATAAAAATAATTAAATAGATAAATGTATAATATACCGCTAGCGTGCGTAATTGTCTCCGATCTATTAAAATATAACAAGCGTCATTGCGAACGGTAAACGGCCGTACACGAAAAGAGGGAAAAAAAGTGCACGGATTATTACCGATTTATGTTACATATAATATAAAAAAAATTAATAAAAAGTGATCAAAACGTTTCCGATCTTCACAAATATGGTATTAATAAAAATAGAGATCATGGAGCGGAAAAAAAATGACACCCCATACAGCCCGTAGGTGAAAAATAAAACCGTTATAAGCGTCACAATCGTCCCATTTTATTTATAATTAATTGCCAAAAAAAAGGATTTCATTAAAAAAAATATATAACATTAGAGAATCTGCGTTAAACCTGCATATGGTTGGTTCGTACTGAACTATAGAGTAATGGTTATATGTCGCTTTGACCATATAGTGTGCATTACGTAGACACAGGAAACCCCCCAAACGTTACCAAATTGCATTCTTTTTGACGATTTCACCAATTTATATCTTCATAAATAATATATTTGGAATTCCATCATACATTATGGTAAAATGAATGACGCATTACAAAGTACAACTATTCCTGTAACCAAATAAGCCCTTACATGGCTTGTAGATAAAAAACGAAAGTGCTGGAGCTTCTTTAGAAAGGGAGGAGGGAAAAACGGAAACACTAGATCTCAAAATTTTGCCGCGGTCCACTGGGTCATTTTGGGCCTGGGTCCTTCAAAGGGTGATGCAGTTTGATAATGCGAGCCGTTACAGACCTTCTATAATGAGTGACTATAGGTGACGTCTGTAATATAATACAGACCCCAGACCTGATTCCCTAAATAAATACAGACCCCAGGACCCGGACACCCTAAATAAATAGACCCAAGATCTGACACCCTAAATAAATACAGACCCAGACTGACACCCTAAATAAATACAGACCCCAGACCTGACACCCCTAAATAATACAGACCTCAGACCCAACAACCTAAATAAATACAGTCCCCACCCAATTCCCTAAATAAATACAGATCTAACGCTCAAACAAATACAGACTCCAGACATAACCCTAATAAATAAGACCCTGCTTCTCACACCCTAAATAAATGCAGATTCCAAAGCAAGTACAGACCCCATACCTGACACCCTAAATAAGAAAAGACCCAGACTTAACACTCTAAAATAAACCTACATCAGTTCGGAAAACTATATAATATCCATCACTCTACAGCAGTAACAGGACCTACACACAGATGACCATGGATACTTCCTTTGCAGGTCCTTTATCACTTTTGTCATTATTGCAGAAAAGCAGTCTTGTTGCAGTTTTACCAAAATATGCAGCAAAAACTGATTCAATGCTATCAAATCCTTTGTTGGCCACACTGATTCCCCTGGAGACCTTGAACAGCCGGCCAAAGCCCACCCAAGGGACAACCAGGCTGTGGAGTCGCTAAGCCGCAGCTTCGTCTCAGACTCCTGAATTCTATCGCGGACCAAATTGATATGGTTATGGAACCTGACCCATGTTGACTCTTGGTGAGTCAGCACCATGTCTTGGTGTTGACTTCTCTACGTTTTTCGTTTGTCCTTGTGTGGAATAAGTTTGTTGATGTATCCTGAAATCAGGTTGTAAGAGCATGTTCACATGGAGTTTTTTTTCTAATGTGTTCACTCATATTTCTAATTGGATTTTTACAGTTTTTTTTCTCAGTCCTCTTGGGAGGGATTTAGCCCATTTAGTGGGAGAATGTTCTGCATCCTGGGCCCCCCGATGCATATCCTCCAGGGCAAAGAGACCCTTTTGTTAACTAATGTCCACTGTGACCAAGGGGATGAGCATCAAGAAAACTTTATCTACCCTTATTAATTCAGAAATCTCTAATAGCGTGCATGA
>NW_027209620.1:0-16125 GCF_027789765.1 Dendropsophus ebraccatus | reverse complement strand
GTGGAGGCCTTGGCAAACTGCGGCCGATCATAATCTGGGTCTTTATTCAATGTCCAGAAAGCTTGACTCTTCTCAAAGGTGACCAGAGCCAATGAGGCCCCCGAGTAGCTTCTGCTTGATGGCTGCAGCCACAACATCTCCAACCTCACCGAGGCTCAGATATCACACAGTCACATCATCGCGTATGGCAACAACATCAGGGGAAAGCAAGGGGGAATGGTACCCCCTGAAAACCAGCACCGCTAGCAGTGATCTCAGGAACGGACGATCAGCAAACACATACAGCAGGTGGACTCAGTGGGCAACCTTGTCGCACCCCTGCCTACTACCCTGAACGTGCCACCCTAGCCAACCATTGATCACGAGGACAAGCTTCTCAGCTCTCACAATACAAACGTTCTCAGCCAATCTATGAATTGTCCCGGAATACCGTACTTGTCAAAGTAGGCCCATAGATAAAATGATCTACTCTGTCAAAGGACTTTAGCCTGGTCAAGATACTACAACATATCTCCCACACCCAAGGGCTTTACATCATCTAAAATCTCCCGGATATGAAGCACCGACTCCAAAGAGATGTTCCGCCCTTGTACTGCTGCCATACTGACAGCCTGCCAACAGTTCCGGGGACAAACAAACTAATCTAGAAAACAGAATTTTTGCCAGAATCTTCCTGTCGACATTCAAGAGGGCAATTGGCCTCCAGTTCTTGATGTCGCTAGGGTCTTTACCTTTAGACAGCAGAATCAACGATGAGACCCTCATGGATGGAGGCATCAGGTGATTTTCTAGACAATTTCTGTATACATCCACGGGGATTGGAGCCAAGAGGTCTCTGAATTTCTTATAGAATTCTGCTGTAATACCATCTGGACCTGGTGCCTTCTTCAGATGTAACTTATCAATGGCCTCTTTGACCTCCTCCACCGTTAACTCTGCTGTCAAAGGAGAAAAGTCCAAATTATTAGTATCAGGCACTGGAGTTGCCTCCAAGAATTGGGTCACTTTTTCCTTATCCAAAGCCTTCATCTGAAACAAGTCAGTATAGTAAGATTTCATGACCCCCAGGATACCCTCCCGCGATTCTTGCAAAACACCCTGGGAGTCAGTGAGACCCGAGATTAATTTCTTTGCCACCCGCTCCCGTCAACTCTCGAAGGGATCAGGAGACCCTAAGGACCCATAATCACGTTCAACCACCAGGGAGGTATACCTACTGTACTGATACTGGCTCATCTCAGATTTCAGCCGGTCAATCCTTTGTTGGTCATCCCCACCCACCGAATAGAGTGACTCCAATTCTTTACGCAGTCTTAGATACTGGCCATACTTACTCTTCCCTTTCTTCAAGAGGGAGCGGATCTCCTCCTTGACATCCTCCACCAGTCAGCCATACTGTCATAAAAATCCACTCTCTCAAGTTGGTTCTGAAGGAGGGAGTAAACACAACGCTGGACATAAACGTCATCCAGGAGGCTGGAATTAAGTTTCCATAACCCCCTACCAAGATCTGGACGTTTGGCAACTCCCAGACAGAAACACAAGGCCAGGTGATCGGAGTATGGGACGGCTTTCTCATTTATCCCACTAATAGTTTCTGTGGGATTCACAAACGCCAGATCTATTCTACTCCTCCTATCACCACAGCAGTATGTGAATTTCGGCCTCCTTCCACCCTGTGTAAACACATCACTCAGACCAGCCTGCAAAATGATATTATTAAGGACTGTAGAGCCCCTGGCCACAGCTCTGCCGGAGGACCTGTCACCTGATGACCGGGCAACGTTAAAGTCTCCAGCTAGTACAACGGGAATAGAGGTAAAGAGGTATGTCTTCACCTCATTAAACACATGGATCCTTTCAGTCACTGTCTGTGGGCCATAGATGTTAATAAATCTGAGCCGTCTGCCGTGGACAGTGACCTCAAGGACCAGACACCTCCCCATAACAACCTCTGTCATCCTATGCACAGTCACGTCAGTGGTGTTAAACAGTATGGCTACTCCCGCATAAGGCTCTACAGCCAGAGACCAAAAGGACGGACCAGATGTCCAATCTCTCTGGGCCTCAGACAACAGTCCAGATGACGTTAGACGTGTCTCTTGTAAGAAGATGACATCAGCATTCAGGTGTTTCAGATGGTCGTATACTGCATGTCTCGTCCTTCTTACTTTTATACTGTTGGCATTACTGGAGATGATGTTTAATGAGAACCCAGCCATAAGAAGACAATAGAGGAATACCATATAAGTGACTGCCATCATCACATGTCAGAGTCGCTGTCTCTACCCCCAGTCTCCATATCTGACTGTGTCGGAGTGTCTACAGTAGGTGTTTTCTTTTTTGTGCGGGGGAGCCCTGTGTCCTCTTCACTCTCTTTATCAATCCTTCCTAGCTCTTTCTCATAGTCACCATCTGATTCCGAGAGGACATCATATCTATTAGATAAGACCATGATTCCATCAATGGTAGTGACTGGTTTCTTGGCCCTCTGGCCAGCGCTGGGACTCTCCTCAGGTTTCGGGTGGATGGGTCTTTTTTCTTCCTCTTATTGCACTCAATTTCCTCAGATACAGATGGTGACATAGAGGAGGCTGTCTGTGACTGCTGTTGGTCTGAGGTGGCCTCTATGGGTGCTTGTACCCCCTCTGTGCGTCTCTGTACCCCCTGTGTGTGTGCTTGCACCCCCTCTGATGATGGACCTGGTGTAACATTGTCTGACCCCTGCTGGACCTCCTGTCTGGTCAGTACTGTCCCTTATATTAAAGCCTCCTTCTCTAAGACATCTGTCGCTGCCAGCAAGTCCTGGTCAGGGAGGTCTCCACATATGTTGTGCCAGGCATCTGGGCATTCCCTGTGCGGGTGGCCAATCCTACCACATAGGTTACAGCGGATGTTCTTACAGATGGAACTGACATGGCCGACCTCCCCACACAGGTTGCACCTCAGCACCGTGCACACACTCGCCACATGACCAAGTTTACCACACTTGAAACATTTCCTGGGCTGACCGGGGTAGAAACAGACCCCCTTCTCTCTCCCAATAAAGAAATAATTGGGGAAATGCAGCGTAATGTTATTGTGCTGGCGCAGTTTCACCAGTGCCCGCCACCCTCCAGTCCAGATACCATCATCATCACGGGCTTTGGTGAGGTCAGACATGAGGTCACAGTGTCGCCTGAGCCATACCACTATATCCTGGGGGGGAACAGACTCATTCCAGAAGATGATATTTACCGTGGCTGTATCGGGCTTAGAAATGGGAATGAGGATGAAATTACTCCAGCCCTCTGTGTCCCTAAACCTGGGAAACTGCGCCCAAAACCTATCCAGACTGGACATGAGCTTAAAGCTAACGTCATAGCCCTGTCTGTCTGGTAGGTTTATTACGGCCAGGATGTCGGCTGGTGTAAACCCCATCTGGTGGCACAGGAGCTCCCGGATGACTAGTCTCCTGGCAGGGAGGTCTTCCTTGTTGCCCTTATGCTTGAACCTCACCACGTTTCTCCTCTTAAACGCCTGGCCGGTATAATGGGCACTGGGAGTGAATGATGCAGCACCCCGACTCCAGGCGTTTCTGGGAGGTTCCTGACGGGGGGCACTCTCAGGGGCTTTAGGGTGAGGATCTGTACTAGAGGGGGCAGCCTTAACATGTGGGGGGCTTAATAGGGGGAAATCACATGCAACATTATTTTTAACCTCCTCCACCCCATCAACCATGGCATCATCAGATGGTTCCATCTCCCACACAGACTGCGTATCCCCTCCAACCCCTTACCCCTCAGGTACACCATGACCACCACTACTGTCCACAGTCTGACACCCAGATAATTGTCCACTGTCCTGCTGCTGTGCAGTGTTGGCTGGGACTTGTGGTGCCGATGTTGCTTCTCCTGGGACTTGTAGTCCATGTGCTGCTACCTGAGGGTTATGTACACCAGGATTAACATTACTGTCCACAGTCTCACACACAGATGACTCTCCACACTCTCCAATGTCCTGCTGTTGTACAGTGTTGGCTGGGACTTGTAGTGCATGTGGTTGTCCCTGCTGGTCTTTTTTCTCCTTCTGGAACACAAAGCTTGGGGCCTGCAGGATGACACGGGGCCCTCGCTGGGACATAGACGCAGCGTCTGAGGGTCTGGACTGGGATGATACAGTCTGAGCTTGGGCAGCAAAGCATTCCTGGTTATGGTAAGTCTCAGCCAGAGGCCCCATCCTCTCCAGGACACAGTCCATCTCCCTCACCACATCAGCCAGCTCAATGCTCAGGGAGTGCAGTTTGGTGTCATACAAGGTGTTACTCTCTGGTTGCACAGTTTTTAGGTTGTATATACAGTCAATCTGCATTTGCAGCAGTTGCTTATGGTGTTTTAGCTCCCCCATCCTCCTTACCAGACCTGGGATCTCCTCCGCCATCTGCAGCTCAGGTGCTCTCTCTGGCTCCTTCTCTGCTGCTGCTGGTCTCTCTGGCTCCTTCTCTGCTGCTGCTGGTCTCTCTGGCTCCTTCTCTGCTGCTGCTGGTCTCTCTGGCTCCTTCTCTGCTGCTGCTGGTCTCTCTGGCTCCTTCTCCTCTGGTGTAGGTCTCTGTGGTCTCTCAGGCTGTTTGCAGTCGCCTGGTTCCTGCTTTGTTGCAGATCTGGTCTTGCCTTGACCCACCATCCTGGAGACCATCACCTGCTGCCTGATGTTCTCCTGCAGGGTCTGTCTCTCCAGAGATGTCCTCTTCTGTCTGGGTGCAGGAGTGGGGGGCTGTGCACCTGCTGCTTCTCCTGCTTGTCTCACCATGTGCTCACCTTGCTGGCTTGGCCTTGGACTTCCTGCTGCTGCTGCTGTTTTCTCACTGACTTCCATCTTGTTATCTTTCAGTTTACTTGTGCTGCTTACGTTCTTTTGATTACTAGAAACTTTGGGATTTTCATCCACCTTAGAAAGAGCTTGGGAGTTGTCTCCCAGTGTAGGCCTTGGAGCCTGGGCTCGCTTGGGAGCTTCCCCACCCAGGGTGGCCCCGCCCTGGGCTTTCTCCAGCATCAGAGCAATGCAGGAGAGCTACAAACACACGTCCTCACAGATAGGAGGCAGTATTATAGTAGTTATATTCTTGTATATAGGAGCAGTATTATAGTAGTTATATTCTTGTATATAGGAGCAGTATTATAGTAGTTATATTCCTGTATATAGGAGCAGTATTATAGTAGTTATATCCCTGTATATAGGAGCAGTATTATAGTAGTTATATTCTTGTATATAGGAGCAGTATTATAGTAGTTATATTCTTGTATATAAGAGCAGTATTATAGTAGTTATATTCCTGTATATAGGAGCAGTATTATAGTAGTTATATATTCTGTCCCTTTTTTCATTGTGGCTAGCACTCGTGCTGTGTAAGACCCCTGTGATCCAAATTAGCAGGAAGCACCTGTGTACATAAGGGGAGGATCTCCTAGTATTCTCCCATTCTACCTGCAGAGGAATGGAGAGAGGTAAGAGCTTGTTCACACTTGTGTTGCTTGGCGTCCACTTTTTCCGCCGGTGGCGCCTGCGGGGTTTGGGGTGCCCTTTTGGGTCTGGTCCTGTGACAATGGGGTTGCAGGGCCATTCCGTGGCCCCTCTTCTCTGCTTGCGCACGTTTTGCGGGGATTGTGGTCGCTGACCGGCACAGTGATGATGTTTGGTTAGGGACTCATGTGTATCAGAAGACCTGCACGTTGGTACATGAGGCAATATGGTTTGGCCAAATTATATACTAACTTTTGATGTTGGTTTTAAATGTAGCTGAACAAGCTTTCGTGTCAGCCATGGGTGCGATGTGCAGCTATTTCTGTCTTTTTGGCTTGTGCATATTTTATGTATTCTGTCCCTTTTTTCATTGTGGCTAGCACTCGTGCTGTGTAAGACCCATGTGATCCAAATTAGCAGGAAGCACCTGTGTACATAAGGGGAGGATCTCCTAGTATTCTCCCATTCTACCTGCAGAGGAATGGAGAGAGGTAAGAGCTTGTTCACACTTGTGTTGCTTGGCGTCCACTTTTTCCGCCGGTGGCGCCTGCGGGGTTTGGGGTGCCCTTTTGGGTCTGGTCCTGTGACAATGGGGTTGCAGGGCCATTCCGTGGCCCCTCTTCTCTGCTTGCGCACGTCTTGCGGGGATTGTGGTCGCTGACCGGCACAGTGATGTCTTTTGGTTAGGGACTCATGTGTATCAGAAGACCTGCACGTGGTACATGAGGCAATATGGTTTGGCCAAATTATATACTAACTTCTGATGTTGGTTTTAAATGTAGCTGAACAAGCTTTCGTGTCAGCCATGGGTGCGATGTGCAGCCATTTCTGTCTTTTTGGCTTGTGCATATTATAGTAGTTATATTCTTGTATATAGGAGCAGTATTATAGTAGTTATATTCCTGTATATAGGAGCAGTATAAGGCTGGGTTCACACTACGTATATTTCAGTCAGTATTGTGGTCCTCATATTGCAACCAAAACCAGGAGTGGATTAAAACACAGAAAGGATCTGTTCACACAATGGTGAAATTGAGTGGATGGCCGCCATATAACAGTAAATAAAGGCCATTATTTCAATATAACAGCCGTTGTTTTAACAGCAGATATTTGCCATTAAATGGCGGCCATCCACTCAATTACAACATTATGTGAACAGAGCCTTTCTGTGTTTTTAATCCACTCCTGGTTTTGGTTGCAATATGAGGACCACAATACTGACTGAAATATACGTAGTGTGAACCCAGCCTTATAGTAGTTATATTCTTGTATATAGGAGTAGAATTATAATAATTATATTCCTGTATATAGGGGCAGTATTATAGTAGTTATATTCTTGTATATAGGAGCAGTATTATAGTAGTTATATACCTGTATATAGGGGCAGTATTATAGCAGTTATATTCCTGTATAGAGGAGCAGTATTATAGTAGTTATATTCTTGTATATAGGAGCAGTATTATAGTAGTTATATTCTTGTATATAGGATGCAGTATTATAGTAGTTATATTCTTGTATATAGGAGCAGTATTATAGTAGTTTTATGTTTGTATATGAGGAGCAGTATTATAGTAGAGAGCTCTAACCTTCCCCTCCCCATAGAGAAAACAGTAATGCTCAGACGTGCTGAATGTTCCTGTGTATGGGGAGGATGAGGGCCGGGTAGCAGAGATGAGCAATGGCTAGACAATTGCTTGACTATCAGTTATTGAAAGTATATGGGGACTCAGATTCAGATTTAGTTCTTAATGGATTCTCTAACTGGTCTAATTATGAGAACACTCCTCACAAGAGCTTACAATCTATGAGGAAATAGGAGACACAACAGAAGAAGGCCTCTCTGCTTCTGTATAGCACTCAGCCCTGGAATGAGGGGATGCTAATGAGCTGCAGAGTGAGAGCGGTGATGTTACCTGCCGATTGGATGGGCTTTATGGTGCACCACTGCGCCTAACTGACTTATCATGGTCCCTGGTGGCCAATAGGGCTTCCGCAGGGGCACACTACTCTCTGGCACTTCTGTTTAATCACTCTCTTCTGGGGGTTACTATAGAGGTTTTGGGGGGGTACACCTATGTCTGTGGTGGTCGATGGACCTTTAGTTCCCCCAGGGCCAACCACTGATACTGTTGTGTGGTAGGATGGTGGATACGCCCTTGATGATCGTGACATGCAGGTGAACTGAGGTTTGATTTTGTCCCTCCCTGTTAGTAAGGGAATTATCTGAATAAGTTTCAAGGCCACACCGAAATCACTACATGCAGCTCCTGTAAATGTCCAAGGGTCCTTGTACAACCTATCCCTCGAACTGAGAAAGAGATATTACAGAGACCAAGTTAAATTGATTATTAAGGATTAGAAAAAGCCCGGCTACTTTCTTGCAAAAACAGCACCACCCTGTCACTAGCTTGTGTGTGGTTTTGTAGTAAAGCTTCATTTACTTTAGTGAAACAGAGCTGCAAAACTCACCCCCAAACTGAGGACAGGAATGGTGCTGTTTCTAAAGTAAATCAGTAATGTTTCATTAAACCTGCATGGCCCCTTTAACTCTGCTTCCACTAAATGTGCTCCAGCCTATTAGCTCATATTCCTGGATGGAGAATTCCCACAAACAGTAGAAGTGCAGACCCTTTCCTAGGTGTAGAACGCACACCTGACATACTCTCATGGTCTCTCAGTCTCACCTTTTGCTACTCAGCTTGTACTCCATGCCCTTTTCAACAGCTCATATGAAGTTCTCTCCAGCAGCTACTCAGCTCATCTGGCTAGGCCTTGTCACAGCAGGTTTTATGTGGAGCCTATTAGCATACTCCACCCACCTTCTGGGAAGTTCTACCACTTACTAAAGCAGTTCCATCACAAAACTGCAGGGGTCGCTGTTACATCAACAATCTGTGTGTGTGTCAGACATTGTAGCCCATTCTATGCCAGTCACTATAACTGGTACAGAGAATACATAGCATAATTTACCTACAAACCATATTATTACATTGCAGAAACAGCATATTACTAGACAGCTGCAATCCTAGGCCCAGCCCCACAAACTGCGCTTTAGGACACTACATGAAGACCCTACACACAAGAGCTTACAGTCTATGAGGGAATAGGAGACACAAGAGGAGTGAGGGCCCTGATCACAAGAGCTTACAGTCTATGAGGAGAGAGGAGACACAAGAGGAGTGAGGACCCCAATCACAAGAGCTTACAATCTATGAGGAAATAGGAGACAAGAGGAGTGAGGGGCCTGATCACAAGAGCTTACAATCTATGAGGAAATAGGAGACAAGAGGAGTGAGGACCCTGATCACAAGAGCTTACAGTCTATGAGGGAATAGGAGACATGAGGAGTGAGGACCCTGTTCACAAGAGCTTACAATCTATGAGGGAATAGGGAAACACAAGAGGAGTGAGGACCCTGATCACAAGAGCTTACAATCTATGAGGGAATAGGAGACATGAGGAGTGAGGACCCTGATCACAAGAGCTTGCAATCTATGAGGAAATAGGAGACACAAGAGGAGTGAGGACCCTGATCACAAGAGCTTACAATCTATGAGGAAATAGGAGACAAGAGGAGTGAGGGGCATGGTCACAAGAGCTTACAATCTATGAGGGAATAGGAGACACAAGAGGAGTGAGGGCCCTGATCACAAGAGCTTACACTCTATGAGGAAATAGGAAAACACAATAGGAATGAAGCCCCTGGTCACAAGAGCTTACAGTCTATGAGGGAATAGGAGACACAAGAGGAGTGAGGGGCCTAATCACAAGAGCTTACAGTCTATGAGGGAATAGGAGACATGAGGAGTGAGGACCCTGATCACAAGAGCTTACAGTCTATGAGGGAATAGGAGACATGAGGAGTGAGGGGCCTGGTCACAAGAGCTTACAGTCTATGAGGGAATAGGAGACACAAGAGGAGTGAGGACCCTGGTCACAAGAGCTTACACTCTATGAGGGAATAGGAGACACAAGAGGAGTGAGGACCCTGGTCACAAGAGCTTACACTCTATGAGGGAATAGGAGACACAAGAGGAGTGAGGACCCTGGTCACAAGAGCTTACACTCTATGAGGGAATAGGAGACACAAGAGGAGTGAGGGGCCTGATCACAAGAGCTTACAATCTATGAGGAAATAGGAAAACACAATAGGAATGAAGCCCCTGGTCACAAGAGCCCACAATCTATGAGGGAATTGGAGACACAAGAAGAGTGAGGGGCCTGATCACAAGAGCTTACAATCTATGAGGGAATAGGAGACATGAGGAGTGTGGGGCCTGGTCACAAGAGCTTACAGTCTATGAGGATAGAGGAGACACAAGAGGAGTGAGGGCCCTGATCACAAGAGCTTACAGTCTGTGAGGAAATAGATGTGCTTGGTTTGTACATAAGATAAGCAGTAGACATGATGCTGCACGAGCCAGTCACCTTTCAGATTCATGGCGCTCCTTCCCTATAACAACCACTCATAGTCATAGCAACCACTCATAGTCATAGCAACCAGTCATAGCTGAGCTTTGATTATACCAGAGCAATATGCGAAATGAAAGCTAAGCTGAGATTGGTTGCTATGGGCAACAACGAGACTATTACTGTGAGGTGGTGCCATAAATCACCCTCTTATATCTGTACACACAGAAGCCGGGAGGTGATCGGCTTACGCTGCTTTATATCTATTACTTACTCACTGCCCCATTATAGTGCATGTAGTGTGAGGGATTACATTCTTTTACCACACATTCAGCTGTGAGAAGCAAAAAGTTTCATACTTCCAGTACTTATCAGCTGCTATATGTCCTGCAGGAAGTAGTGTATTCTTTCCACTCTGACACAGTGCTCTCTGCTTCCCCCTCTGTCCATGTCGGAACTGTCCAGAAGTAGCAAATCCCTATAGAAAACCTCTCCTGCTCTGGACTTCTACCTATGAATGTTCCGTGCAATGCTCCACAGTAATATAAGCAGGAGCATTCATCAGTTCTGCCGAACAGCCACTAGAGGGAGCAACACGGACAAGGTCATGTGACTACCAAACGGTACAGGAGTCAGGTGATGTGACGCAGATGAGATTTTGGGGATGGATAGTAAATATCTTCTCTTGTTCAAAGTTATCGGAAGTTTCAATGAATTCTCAAAGCTTACAGATATGGAGAATCCCCTGAAAAAGCCGCCATGGCGAAAACAGTTGTGACGGCTGTTACATTGATAGTACTGCGAGTATCTTGTGAGTATTAATAAAGTATTTCTAACTAAAAATGATCTGTAATAGCGGGCTACTCTTCTTCTTCCTCTTCAGTGCAGCGATCCTGTAGGTGTTGGTGGGGGAGAGGGGGTTGTACACCTGCCAAAATCACAGGACCAGCAGATGGTAAAGGGACTTCTGAATAGGAGAAACCTCATACCAGGGACTATGGTAATCTGATAGGTGCTCTAGTCTCCATGTGGAACAGTGGTGAAGCTGGAGCAGTAAAATAGTCAGAGCTGGATGAATGTTCTGCAGGACTCTCCGAGCGTTACCGGCCCAATCGTTATAAACATTGCAGGTTATTCTGATCGATATTTTATTGGGATATATATTGTATTACAGATGCACAGGACTAATATTGCTAGGAGTTATAAAATACAAAATAATCATAATAAATCATAAATAAATAAAATTAAGCATAAAGCCATCAAAAATAGCACAGAATTACTATGTGTACATAACAACCTATACATAAAGGCCAAAGTATAAAGTAAAGGGGAGGGTGGAAAATTACTCAGAAAAACTTCATCGCTCCAGTTCTCTTCTCTATAATGCAAATTAAGGGTACAAACCCACTTGACGTATTTGCTGCGTGAATCAGTCTTAAAAATAAGCAGGCAAAACACAGGTTGGCTTTATACAATTGTTCTGCGTTAAAATACGCAATTGCGTATTTTTGAAGCGTGAAGCTTGTTGTTAGCAAAGCATCAGTTGTTAACAACCTGTGCGAAAAACGCATGTAGCTTCACGCTTCAAAAATACGCAATTGCGTATTTAACGCAGAACAATTGTATAAAGCCAACCTGTGTTTTGCCTGCTTATTTTTAGACTGATTCACGCAGCAAATACGTCAACTGGGTTTGTACCCTGAAAACCCAAAAAACAATGAAGTGTGCTGCCATCTACTGGTAGGCTGAGGTATGTCACATTAATTACATAGCTACAGCTGGTATAAATAACTATAAAGCATGCTGGTATAACCTGGGTATCTCCTGTGTATAATTATATATGTACAGCTGGTATAACCTGGGTATCTCCTGTGTATAATGATATATGTACAGCTGGTATAACCTGGGTATCTCCTGTGTATAATTATATATGTACAGCTGGTATAACCTGGGGATCTCCTCTATATAATTATATATGTACAGCTGGTATAATCTGGGTATCTCCTCTATATACTGTAATTATATATGCACTGCTGGTATAACCTGGGTATCTCCTGTATATAATTATATATGTACAGCCGGTATAACCTTGGTATATATTGTATACATATATAATTATATATGTGCAGCTGGTACAACCTGGGTATATACTGTATATAATTATATATGTATAGCTGGTATAACCTGGGTATCTCCTGTATATAATGATATATGTACAGCTGGTATAACCTGGGTATCTCCTGTATATAATGATATATGTACAGCTGGTATAACCTGGGTATCTCCTGTATATAATGATATATGTACAGCTGGTATAACCTGGGTATCTCCTGTATATAATGATATATGTACAGCTGGTATAACCTGGGTATCTCCTGTATATAATGATATATGTACAGCTGGTATAACCTGGGTATGGCATCAGCAATGAAACAAAGAGCGTGTTGTCAGCTCACCCACTCAGCCTTACTTCACCTGATGTATGGATCTCCGTAATTTGGAAGCTCGCGGGTGCTAGTATTGGAGACCGCAGCCCGAATCATCCAGAATAGGAAATCATGTATGTATGTTGCCCACTGCACGGTGTGTGATTTGCAGTACGTGGGGTCGAGTATCAGGAAACTCAAAACCCGTATTGGAGAACACCTATCTGACATCAAAATGTCCACTTCATCCCACAACATTCGTTCACTATCAGGCCTTGCCAGACACTATGTTGAATGTCACGCAGGGGATACGAGAGGTCTAAAAGTTTCCGCGATTGAAAGGGTTAATAAACCCAAACGCGGGGGTGATTGGACTCGCATGGTTAGGAAAAGGGAGGCATTTTGGATCCTTAACCTTAATACCAGGTTCCCGAAAGGGTTAAACTATAGAACTGACTTATACTACATTTATTGAATTAACATGATTATTATATTTTATGTGTTTATATCTTTCTAATATGTTTCTGTTATATTTCTTGTGTGATGTAAACAGTCATGTGACTTACCTGGGACGGATGCTCAGGTGTATACAGCCCTTTGGTGGGCGGTCCACTTCAGTTCAACGTCACATCCGATCTGTATTTAAATCAGTTGTAAACTTGCTAAGATTGCCATGATTAAGGGGTTCTCACCCTGCAACGCGTCGGCGTGTCTTTTAACTATTTTGTTATTTTATCTTTTGTGACGATGAATAAAGCTAATTAATTTTATGAAGCTGCGGATGCACACATTTTTTCCTATTCTGGATAACCTGGGTATCTCCTGTATATAATTATATATGTACAGCTGGCGTAACCTGGGGATCTCCTGATATAATTATATATGTACAGCTGGTATAACCTGGGATCTCCTGTATATAATTATATATGTATAGCTGGTATACCTGGGTATCTCCTTTATATAATATATATGTACAGCTGGTATAACCTGGGATCTCCTGTATATAATTATATATGTATAGCTGGTATACCTGGGTATCTCCTTTATATAATTATCTATGTACAGCTGGTATAACCTGGGGATCTCCTGTATATAATTATATATGTACAGCTGGTATAACCTGGGTATCTCCTGATATAATTATATATGTATAGCTGGTATAACCTGGGTATCTCCTGATATAATTATATATGTACAGCTGCTATAACCTGGGTATATACTGTATATAATTATCTATGTACAGCTGGTATACCTGGGTATCTCCTGTATATAATTATCTATGTACAGCTGGTATAACCTGGGTATCTCCTCTATATAATTATATATGTACAGCCGGTATAACCTGGGTATCTCCTATATATTATATAATTATATATATGTACAGCTGGTATAACCTAGGTATCTCCTGTGTAACCTGGGGATCGTCTAGTATGTAAAGAAATGTATTTAATTGCTGTTGATATAGTGGCCTAGTGGTGTCAGTGTTGTACAACCAATATGACTTCCTGATTCTACTGTTTATCATTGGTTCCCAAAATTATAATTTATTTATTGTTGGCCCCAAATCCTGAACTTATCAAACGTTATTTCCTGATATCACCGGCCCTGATTTCCTTTTGATTTGTTATGTGGGAGCGGAGGCGCGCGAGCCCTCTAATAGACAAACTATGGGATACTGAGGCAGGCGGGATTCCGCTGCGGAACTGCGACACATTTACTCAGTGTGAACAAATACTGTACTACAACTAATAGGGGAAGAGTGGAAACTCCACCACCACCTCTGCTCCTTGAGTTCTGTTTCTGCCCTTTCCTGCCTTTTATTTCTGTTCTTTGACCCTTACTCTGATTCCCTTCCAATTCCTGAGACCTTCTCCTTCTTATTGGATAATATCCTGGCTCTGACACTTTGGCCTCATCTCCTCCTTCTGCCCCTTCGTCTTTCTCTGACATTATTTCTATATTCTGCACTGGTGACCTGAAGTCTTCATGGAGTTTGGATTACGTGTAACGTGTGACCCTGACTTGAGCTTTTCTGGACCTTCTCATGACCTTCACATACCCTTGCATCTTAGGTTCATCTCCTTCTTCCTTCCAGCTCCAGAATACAGAGAAGGAGCTGAGCTGGTGGAGTTGAGGCCACGGTCTCTACTGTCCATATTCCAAGCCTCTTGAATAGAGATGATTGAACAGCGGAAAATATTAGGTTCTATAGAACTCGAACCTTGTTGAACCTTCCGCATTTGATTCCCGAAGCCTTCCCGGTCTGTGGGGAAGGAGGAGACAGCCCAGGTACCGCCTGGAATCCCGGGATACAGCTTATTACTTAGGGGGTACCCGGGCTGTCTCCTCCTTCCCCACGGACCGGGAAGGCATCAGGAATCAAATGCGGAAGGTTTGACATGGTTCGAGTTCTATAGAACCTAAGATTTTCCGCTGTTCGATCATCTCTACTCTTGAAATCTTTTTAAGTGCTCCTCATCTTGTTCCTGTGTACTTTTCCATCGTGGAATATAACTCTCTATTATAGTATCCTGTTCTTCATCTTCCCCATCTGTTGCCCTGACTTCGAATTGTTACTCTAAACCTCAAACCAGGGTTCTATCTCAATTATGTCCAAAAGACCAGCCTGTGGTGGAGCCAACCTTGAAGCTTGGAGAAACTTGGAGAACACAGGATGCCCAGTGTCAGAAGAGGCAATGTCTACAAATAGCTGTAAGGGATCCCCTTTACATCATTCTGGCCTTATAGTGATGCTGATAGTGACGCTGGACAGTCAAGTGTATCGGTATCATTTGTCTTTGAAGAACGATATTCCAACATATATAATATTCTGACAGGCAGCAGCTGTGTAGACAGGTCCATGACGTCTTCTTACACGCATGATGCGTTACGTGTCATACAAGCTGAGATGGATGAGTCATTGACTCTCAACACTATCACCGCAATGGAGAAGCACGTATTCAGGTCATCAGAGGTTTGGCAGCGATCTATCCATGGGACAAATATTGGATAAAACGTTAAATTGGGGATGATATATTTTACCACGTATGGCCAATGCCAATGGCTCGGTCATGTCCGGGAGGATATTGAGTTGGTTGGGTTTTTTCACATGATGCTTGCAGCTGTAGGTGGAAATGTACAGATACATATTTATGGATGACACGGAAACACCTCTTTTCTTGTTCTACCATTTTCTATAGAGAGTATGTAAAGAACAGTGTCCCAGTTATGTCACTGGAATCCCCACTGTCCAAGTAGGATGATGAGCGGCCTTACCAGAAACAACACCAGGAACAGCTGGATCGTTAGATCGCCCGGGCGGCCCACAGAAGATAGTGGCGGTCTTCTCCTATTCCACGGAGAGACGCAGCAGATCGTTGCCATCCTGGTCATTTGTCTGTCAACTTGTTGAAAGACAAGCGACAGCAACGATCATCCAGCATCGTCATGTTGGCTGATCATTGTCTTCTATTACACCAGATGATTGTTGACCGTAATGGGCATATCGGCCAAAAATCGCTTAGTGTAAACGGCCTTTAGAGTTTGGAGGAATGAAATAATTCTAATTTTTATTGCAGGTGTCCGATCTGGAGTCTGTTATGGCCTTTGAATGTATTTGATGCTCTAGAGTTTTTTTTTTTTTTTTTTCAGAATTAATTTTGGTGACTGATCTGGGGTCTGAATTTATTGAGGGTTCTAGTCTGGAGTCAGAATTAAAGAAGCAGTTCACCTTTTTTTTATCCCTCCCCCAACTGCATGCTGCCACAGATACTTTAATAATGATGATTGG
>NW_027209619.1:0-16102 GCF_027789765.1 Dendropsophus ebraccatus | reverse complement strand
GAACAAGCATGGATTTAAGCTCAGAAAGGATATTGACTGCACAGTGTGTCAAAACATTTCTTTTAAAACATAATTGTGATCTGAATTGTCTGAAACTTACATTTTAGAACAGATTCCTGAAGAACGCCCCAAAAAAGATACAGACATCTTATAAACCGTGAGTCCCTTCTGGATTTTTAAGTTATGTATGGTTATCCCTCATGGGTTAAATGAAACCATTGAAAACATCCATTATATATGTTCTGGCTTTGCTTCAACTAGCTAGGATTCCTGCGACAAAACTGAGATGAGGGGCAAATACCCTGAACAGGTGTATTTGTATGGATAGGTTTGCTTTCCCCAAGTCATGTCATTTTGACTGTGGCTTATGGAAAGGTGGTTTTTAGACTGGAGACCCCATTGGCCTTCCATGATCGAAGGTGCAGATAGTTGGCTCAATGACATTAGAAACACATTGTGGGGTTCGTAAACTTGCACAAATAAAAGATATTTTCCACTGGGGCTCATTACCACAGACTTTTAAAACAAAAAACATAATGAATAATTTGTAGCAAACTTCAAGCATCATCTAATTACCCACCTATATATGAAGAATTTGTGATGATAAGTCACAAAAAGAATGCACGAAAAACCTCCTCCATGTTGTCTTATGACTGTCCCAAAAGAACTGTGCCTGGAGCACCTCCAACGTTTGGAAGCGTACACCCATAGGCAGAAATGGAGCCGCTGAAAGCTCATAATTTAGAGATGAGCACAACTTAAGCATGAGCTTAATGTGACCGTACGGCATTTGATACGGGGCTGAAGAAGCTGGACACAGCTCTATGGCGTTCCGGAACAATACAGATACACGACTATGGGCTGCATCTAGCAGGCTGTGGATTCGGTAAGCACAGCTCCGACTCCGACTCCTGAATTTTATCAGACCGACTCCGACTCCTGCATAAATGGCCAGTCATTATACCAGGGGAGTTATTTTCACCTGGCCTCAGCAGCTTCTCCCTAATGTCCTACATGCATCCTGGGGCAATTTCTGAGGGAAATAGGAAAGATATAAAGCAGCTTCTCTGTGTGTGCATGCAGCCAGTCTCCAGCCTCCATGTCCTGAACAACTCACAACTAGACTAGAAGGAGCAGGTGGTCTTTTGGTTTCTAACTAAATATTCACCATACACACAGAAACACTGATAACAATGCCAGATACCTGTAATATAGAGGTCAGCCATAGTGATATAGAGGGGGTCACACATAGTGATATAGAGGGGTCATACATAGTTATATAGAGGGGTCCCACATAGTGATATAGAGGGGTCACACATAGTGATATAGAGGGGTCAGCCATAGTGACATGGAGGGGTCACTTTGGGTGTGGGGGCACGCCATAGCACACACACAACCTGCTGCAGCCATAGCACACACAAACACAGCCTGCTGCAGCCATAGCACACACTCACACAGCCTGCTGCAGCCATAGCATACACACACAGCCTGCTGCAGCCATAGAGCACACACAAAGCCTGCTGCAGCCATAGCACATATACACACAGCCTGCTGTAGCCATAGAATACACACACAGCCTGCTGTAGCCACAGCATACACACAGCCTGCTGCAGCCATAGCATACACACAGCCTGCTGCAGCCATAGCATACACACACACATACACAGCCTGCTGCAGCCATAGCATACACACACAGCCTGCTGCAGCCATAGCATATGCACACACACACACACACACACACACAGCCTGCTGTAGCCATAGAATACACACACAGCCTGCTGTAGCCACAGCATACACACAGCCTGCTGCAGCCATAGCATACACACAGCCTGCTGCAGCCATAGCACACATACACACAGCCTGCTGCAGCCATAGCATATGCACACACACACAGCCTGCTGCAGCCATAGCACACATACACACAGCCTGCTGCAGCTATAGCATAAACACATGTAGCCTGCTGCAGCCATAGCACACATACACACAGCCTGCTGCAGCCATAGTACACACACACACACAGCCTGCTGCAGCCATAGCATACACACACAGCCTGCTGCAGCTATAGCATACACACACAACCCGCTGCAGCCATAGCACACACACACACACATACACAGCCTGCTGCAGCCATAGCATACACACACAGCCTGGTGCAGCCATAGCGCACACACAGCCTGCTGCAGCTATAGCATACACACACAGCCCGCTGCAGCCATAGCGCACACACACACACACATACACAGCCTGCTGCAGCCATAGCATACACACACAGCCTGCTGCAGCCATAGAACACTGAAGAAAAACCCCACATGGAGGACAGAGGTTACTGCTACACTACTTATGTCTTCTCCTCCTCCTCCTCCTCTATATTACAGAGGATATCTCCACATTACACTGCTGTTCATATACAGTCATCCAGCATCCAGGAAGAGAACAGCACAGATCTCCCCACACACAATGGACTCTTTCAGTTTAGAAACAAACTGCTAAATAGTGACTGACAACTTTTCCCCGACCACCTTATCTAATAGGGCCAGTGGTATATTACTGATATATTGCCCAACCACCCTTATCTAATAGGGCCAGTGTCCTATTTGAATGTTGCTCATAATATATATTGATGAGCAAAACTTATAAAATTCATATCAAAACTCAATTTTAAATTGTTCTAAGATTTTTTTTAAAGCTGGAGTCGGTACATTTTTTCCGACTCCGACTCCAGCCAAAACCAGCTCCAACTCCATGACTCCGACTCCACAGCCCTTGTATCTAGGTTTTCCAGGCGCCTTAGGGCTTCACTAGACTTTTTCATCTACCGGTATTCAAATGCTGAACGTTCAAACTCGAGCAAGCTTGAATTGCACTCATCTCTACCCATAAGGTAGATAAAGGAAATGGCTTATTTGTCCATCCATCTATATGTTCTTTTAGGAAGAAAGGATTTAATTATTATAGAAATTAACTAAATTACATTTAAAAAACATTTCACTTTGCCATTGATTCACAAGTTGGTGGATAGTGTTTGTCAGGTAAAGATTTTAACTAAACCAAGGGTCCTATTAGACGGTCCCAATCATAAATTGTAAAGAGTGCCGATCTGTTAGATCAGCACTTGTTCACTGAGCCATTACATGGGCCGACTATTGGGTAGCAAGGGCTGCACGGACATTGTTGTCAATGCAGCCTTGCCTTTAGTGGTAAATAAAGTATTAACTTACCTTACCTTGTTTCCTGGTGTCATTGGAAGCCATCCCTGGTTTCTGCAGCTCTGCCTTCTGTTCCAATCTCTACTCTGAAAGGGCACTGGCCGCTCAGCCAATCACTGGCCATTGCTTGTCTCAGCCAGCGATTGACTGAGCGTCTGCAGCCTGTCTCTGCAGTGATGGCTGAGCAGCTGTGGCCTGCCAAGACCGGAACAGAAGGCAGAGCCATAGACAGCGGGGAAGGCCTCTGAGGACACTAGGGAACGTGGTAAGGTGAGTAAATACTTTATCATTTTATATTACAATCAGCAGCAGTCAGCCATGCACAGCTATTACATATAGCAATGTACAATGTAAATGTCATTAAAACAGATTAGTAATGAAAAACAGCACTTAGATCTTAGCACTTATACCTAGTCATGTATTTTAGACAATCCTGAAACTTTTCTAACATTTTAACAATGACATTTTAAAAGTTTGTTAAATACTTTGTGGTTATATTATAATCGATCCGAACCCGAACTTTCGGCATTTGATTAGCGGTGGCTGCTGAAGTTGGAGAAAGCCCTAAGGCTATGTGGAAAACATGGATATAGTCATGGCTGTATCCATGTTTTCCAGACAACCTTGGAGCTTTATTCAAGTTCAGCAGCCACCGCTAATCAAATACCGAACGTTTGGGTTTGGATCAACTTGAACCCAAACCCGGTTCGCTCATCTCTAATATATATATATATATATATATATATGATATTAACCCCTTAACGACATCGGGCATACGTATACGCCCCTGCAGGGTGGGCTTTAACGCAAACGGGCGTATACGTACGCCCGATGTTTCCCCGATCGCTGCATGTTCGCACACAGCGATCGGGGAAGATGGCCTGCTATAAATCATAGCAGGCCATCTTAGCTTCACGGCAAGGGGGGTGGTTAACACCCCCGTGCTTACGATCGCCGCTATAGGCTGATCAATTCAGATCAGCCAATAGCGGCGATCGGAACCTTTCCGGGTCATCGGTGACCCGATGACCCGGAAAAAAAATGGCGGTCGGTGCTGTCCGAGGACGGCACCAACCGCCATTACTGTAAAAAGTAATGGTGGTCACCGTGCCACCGGCCCGATCGCCGTGAACGGCCGGCCGGCCGTTCACGGCGATCGGGCCGGTGGCACGGCGATCAGAGTCCCACAAAATAGTAAATACCTGCCCTGGACCCCTCAGCTAGGTAGCCGAGGGGTCCAGAGCAGGTATTTGTACATTACCCACCTGTCCCGGGCTCCTGATCGCGGTCTTCCGGGTTCGCGGCGTCCTCGTGTTCGTTCGGGTCTTCGGGCTTCCTCCGTGACGTCACGTCGGCTTCTCTCGGCTATTTTCGGCTCCAGCGTCGGCTTTTTCCGTATTTTGCGCTCTGCTGCCCTCTAGCGGCTGATATGTGTAATACACTTATCAGCAGCTACAGGGATGTTCAGAATGTAGAAAAAGTTTGTTTTTTTTTCAAATTTTTTTTTTTCTATTTTCCGCACCCTATCGCCGCTGAGTGTTGATCAGCATCGCACGAAAGTGCGCTGCTAATCAGCAACTCCTCCTTTTTGGCGTAGGGTGTTTTTTTTCTATATTCTGCTGCCACGGTCTGCTTATAAGTGCCGCACATAAGTGCGGCATTTATCAGCAACTCCTTTGTTGGCGTAGGTTTTTTTTTTATACTTACTGTAAAAAACACGTAAAAAACACTACATTACACCACACTACATTGAATAAAGTTTGACACTACACCACTACATACCCCATATACTAGTCCCCATATAAAGATGGCCCCCAGGGTGTTTTCGGTGTCGGACGCATACGTTATTGCCTCCGACACCGAAACGACACCGAAACTGCACCCCTCAGGGAATCTAACAAGGGGTGCAGTGAGGATATGGACCCCTTGATGACGGGCACATTTGTGCCATGAAAGTGGAAAAAATGAAATTTTTTACTTTTACGTCACATTGTTCCACATTTGTGCCAGTCACCAGTGGGGTCCATATGCTCACTGCCCCCCTTGTTAGATTCCTTGAGGGGGGGGGGGTTCCAGTGTCTTGGCAGCACGAGGGCTCTGTAAATGCGACATGGCGCTTGAAATCCTTTTCAGTGAAATTCAGCTTCCAAAAGCCAATTGGCGCTCCTTCCCTTTGGAGGCTCGTCCTGCGTCCCCTTGGCACTTTATCGCCACATGTGGGGTATTTCCGTACTCGGAGAAACTGCGCTACACATTTTGTGTCTTTTTTTGCCTCTTATCCCTTTAAGAAAATGAAAAATTTCAGGCTAGAACAACGTTTAGTGTAAAAATAAATTTTTATTTTTTCACGCCATATTGTTCGGGAAAATCTGTGAAGCACCTATGGGGTCCAGATGCTCACCGCACCCCTTGTTACATTCCTTGAGGGGTGTAGTTTTCTAAATGGTGTCCCTTAAGGGGTGTTTTTTTAGGTTTTGGCACCCCAGAGCCTCTGCCAACCTGAAGTGGTACAGTCAAAAATGACCAAATATAACGGAGGCGTTGAAATTCACTAGGCGCTCCCTTATATCTGAGGCTTGTGGTTGCGTCAATAGCGCAATAGGGTCACATATGGGGTATTTCTATAAACTGCAGAAACGGGACAATAATTATTGGGGTGCATTTCTCTGGTAATAGGTTTATAATTATGAAAAATATTGGATTACAATAAATCTCTGCACAGAAAATAAAATTTCAAATTCCTTACACACTTAGCTTTTATTTCTGTGACTCCCCTAAAGGGTTAAAACACTTTCTGGATATGCTTTTTCAGAGTTTGGGGGGTGCAGTTTCTGAAATGGGGTGCTTTGTGGGGCTTTCTAACATACAGGCCCCTCAAATACACTTTAAACCTGAACAGGTCCCTAAAATAGCTGATTTTGAAAATTTTTACTGAAAATTTGGAAATTTGCTGCTAATGTTTTAAGCTTCCTATTGTCTAAAAAAATAAAAGATAGTTTAATAAATGCCGCCAACATAAAGTAGACATGTTGCTAATGCTATTTAATATATAATTTATGTGGTATAACCACTTTCTGTATACGCAAAAAAGTTTCAAAGTGGAAAAATGCATTTTTTCAAATTTTTTCACATTATTTGGGTTTTTTTTCATAAAGATTTGTTATGAGTATCAACTCCAATTTACCAGAAATGTAAAGTACAATATGTCACGAGAAAACAATCTCAGAATCAGCCGGATAGGTAAAAGCATCCCGAAGTTATTAATGAATAAAGTGACACTGGTCATATTCATAAAATTTGTCTCTGTCATTAAGGCCATTTCAGGCTCTGTCCTTAAGGGGTTAAAAGGGGTACTCCTGAGAATAAACAACCTTTTTAAATTAAATAGCATCAGAAAGTTATACGGATTTGTAAATTACTAGAGATTAGTGAATTTACATGAGCGACGAAGCTAATTGCTTTGTTAGCTTAGCAGTTGGGTTTATCAGCCGACTGCCTTTTAATTCATTGTCGTTCCTCGTCGGGTGCCTGGAAAAGCTGGATCAAGTTTTGGGAAATGCCTTTCCTGGCCCAAGGGAGGAGTGGCACTGAGTTAAAAGGCCGCCTACTGGTCAGCAGACTGCAGAGCTAACGAAGCAATTCACTCTGTCATGGAACATTATTATTATATGTTTATGTGTCAATCGCATCTTTTAAGCTGACCATAAAATCATTGTAAGGCTGCGTTCACACCTACAGGATCTGCAGCAGCAGGATCAAAGCAAATCAGATCTGAGCCATGAAATCCTGTACGAGTGAACACACCCCTAATCGTTCGCTTAATGTTCAATCCTTAACCCCTTAACGACAAAGGGCGTATATTTACGCCCTATTGCCGGTAAGTGTGTTCAGAGCGGGGCCGCGCGGTGACCCCGCTCTGAACCGCGGCGGTCTCGGGTGCCGCTTGTAACCCGGGACCGCAGGTATTAGTGGGCACGGTCTGATCGCCGTGCCCGCTAATACAGTAATCAGATGCAGCTGTCAAACATGACAGCTGCATCCAATTACCGGATTCAGCAGTTCCCTGGTGTCTAGTGGCGGAGATCGCTCCTCCGGCACGTTATCCCGGAGGAGCGATCTCCTTGTCTAAAGCCGGCCGGGGACCGCTCCAAGATGGCGCCGTCCCCGAGCCGGAAGTAACGAGTGCCTATCTCATGGATCTCTGCAGCATATCTATGCTGCAGAGATCTCTATGAGTGATTTGTGCACTTATACTAGAAGTCCCTCAGGGGGGCTTCTAGTATAAGTGTAAAAGTTTTAAAAAAAGTGTTGTTAATAAAAAGCCCCTCCCCTAATAAAAGTCTGAATCACCCCCCTTTTCCCAGGTTATAAATAAAAGTAAATAAATAAATAAATAAACAAACATGTTTGCTATCGCCGCGTGCATAATCGCCCAAACTATTAATCACATTCATGATCTCGCACGGTAAACGGCGTCAGCGCAAAAAAAATTCCAAAGTGCAAAATTGCGCATTTTTGGTCGCATCAAATCCAGAAAAAATGTAATAAAAAGCGATCAAAAAGTCGTATTTGTGCAATCAAGGTATCGATAGAAAGACACCTCACACAGCCCCATAGACCAAAGGATAAAAGCGCTATAAGCCTGGGAATGGAGCGATTTTAAGTGACGTATATTTGTTGACAATGGTTTGAATTTTTTTACAGGCCATCAGATACAATATAAGTTATACATGTTATATATCGTTTTAATCGTTACGACTTGAGGAACATATATAACAAGTCAGTTTTACCCCAAGCCGAATGGCGTAAAAACACATTTCCCCCAAATAAACATAATGCGTTTTTTTTTTTTTCAATTTCACCACACATTTATTTTATTTCTGGTTTCGCAGTGTACTTTATGCAAAAATTCAGCCTGTCATTGCAAAGTACAATTAGTGACGCAAAAAATAAGGGCTCATGTGGGTTTGTAGGTGGAAAAATGCAAGTGCTATGGCCTTTTAAGCACAAGGAGGAAAAAAACGAAAAACGCAAAAATCGAAATTGGCTCTGTCTTTAAGGGGTTAACTGGAATCAAGAGGTAAACAATCATAGTAACAATCGTAATTAACAAACTATCATTCTGTGTGTTACGGTAAACAATTTCAGGTCATTCCCAAAAAACTCTCATTTGCGATAGTTTATCAGTAATCGTTGTCTAATAGGACCCTAAAAGGAGAAAGAAGCTGGTTCCCTTGCTTTCCTAGAGCTCAGCACAGTTGACCCCATCAGTCTCTCCAAGAGTGTGCCAATAATTGAGTTAGAAAAACCACTAGGTCAGTCCCTTACATGAAAATCAGGTTGTTACTATCCAATGAATTGCAAATAGCCTTAGGGTGGGTTCACACTACGGAATCCGTGCAGAGAAGTTCCAGTGGATTCTGTAACTCATACCAGCTCATGGGCAGATTCTGCCGTCCACCGGAAAAATTGAAATGTCATTTCTTTCGGCGGACGGCCAGAATTCGCCCGACCATAGAATTGAGTCTATGGGACGGGTGGAGATGCACGCCGCCGTGAGCGGGTACGAGCACAATCCGACAGATTCCGTAGTGTGAATCCACCAATAACCCCACACTTCCTGTCCCCTTTATAGCTACACAGGTTGCACATATGGTAAATCTGCCCCTTCTTGTCATAATAAACAAGGCAAAGTGCAACTTTTATGCTTTTATCCTGTTCAGACATAAAACTGAAAACTGTTTAGATTAAATTGTAACCATAGAGATTACCCACAGGGCAGGAATAATAACCAGTTAAAGCAAATGATTGTAAATTACCATCTCCAAAGTAATGATTAAAATTAATGTTTGACTTTTTTTTTTTTAACATATTGTTAGAAAGTCAGCATGTTAATACATGGGAAGCAGCGGAACACAATGAAAAGGTTTAATCCCGACAAGTGTGTAGGAAGGCTCTTAATTGTATCCGAGATTAACAATGCCATCTTACTAGAGTTATAGAAAATGCTTAAAGTTATACACCTGAATATTATAAAATGTGGTTATACGGCTTGTGGTTCACTAAATGTTATTTTTAAGATCGACCAAATCTGTATGTGCTGCTATATGGCAGTGGGCACACTTGGCACAATAAGGTTTAACCCCCAGTCTTCATAGTCCATGAACTGAATATTTAAAGGGGAACTCCAGGTAGAGGTTAAAAAAAATGAGACTTCTGCAGAAGCATATAGCATTACTTACCTATCTATTCCATTTTTTGAAACTACCAAAAATCCATTTGTTTTGGGGGTTTTGTTCTGTTTTGTGTTTCTGCACTTCCTGGTTTATCAGTTGTACACAGTACTACAGGTTCCAGAATGCAATGCTTTCCCTCAGCTGTTCATCACAGTCCTCCACCCTGCACATTCCCCGCCCAAATCTATTGCAGAACATCTAGGTTGTGTTCACGCATTGCAGTTTCATTGTGTTACTGAATTATTTGGAGTAATTTATGATTTCATTGTGGTCCCACTCACACAGCATGCTGTATTCTCTACCTGTAACACCACACAGCACCCTGTATTCTCTACCTGTAACACCACACAGCACCCTGTATTCTCTACCTGTAACACCACAGAGCACGCTGTATTCTCTACCTGTAACACCACACAGCACGCTGTATTCTCTACCTGTAACACCACACAGCACGCTGTATTCTCTACCTGTAACACCACACAGCACACTGTATTTCTCTACCTGTAACACCACACAGCAAGCTGTATTCTCTACCAGTAACACCACACAGCACACTGTATTCTCTACTGTAACACCACACAGCACGCTGTATTCTCTACCTGTAACACCACACTGTATTCTCTACCTGTAACACCACACAGCAAACTGTATTCTCTACCTGTAACACCACACAGCACAGTGTATTCTCTGCCTGTAACACCACACAGCACGCTGTATTCTCTACCTGTAACACCACACAGCATGCTGTATTCTCTACCTGTAACACCACAGAGCACGCTGTATTCTCTACCTGTAACACCACACAGCACACTGTATTCTCTACCTGTAACACCACACAGCACACTGTATTCTCTACCTGTAACACTACACAGCAAGCTGTATTCTCTACCAGTAACACCACACAGCACACTGTATTCTCTACCTGTAACACCACACAGCATCCTGTATTCTCTACCTGTAACACCACACAGCACACTGTATTCTCTACCTGTAACACCACACAGCACACTGTATTCTCTACCTGTAACACCATACAGCACACTGTATTCTCTACCTGTAACACCACACAGCTTGCTGTATTCTCTACCTGTAACACCACACAGCACACTGTATTCTCTACCTGTAACACCACACAGCACACTGTATTCTCTACCTGTAACACCACACAGCACACTGTATTCTCTACCTGTAACACCACACAGCACAGTGTATTCTCTGCCTGTAACACCACACAGCACGCTGTATTCTCTACCTGTAACACCACACAGCACGCTGTATTCTCTACCTGTAACACCACACAGCACTCTGTAATCTCTACCTGTAACACCACACAGCACACTGTATTCTTTACCTGTAACACCACACAGCATGCTGTATTCTCTACCTGTAACACCACACAGCACACTGCATTCTCTACCTGTAACACCACACAGCACGCTGTATTCTCTACCTGTAACACCACACAGCACACTGTATTCTCTACCTGTAACACACACAGCCACAGTGTATTCTCTGCCTGTAACACCACACAGCACGCTGTATTCTCTACTGTAACACCACACAGCAATGTATTCTCTACCTGTAACACCACACAGCATGCTGTATTCTTTACCTGTAACGCCACACTGTATTCTCTACCTGTAACACCACACAGCACAGTGTATTCTCTACCTGTAACGCCACACTGTATTCTCTACCTGTAACACCACACAGCACGCTGTATTCTCTACTTTTAACACCACACAGCATGCTGTATTCTCTACCTGTAACACCACACAGCACACTGTATTCTCTACTTTTAACACCACACAGCACACTGTATTCTCTACCTGTAACACCACACAGCACAGTGTATTCTCTGCCTGTAACACCACACAGCACGCTGTATTCTCTACCTGTAACACCACACAGCATGCTGTATTCTCTACCTGTAACACCACACAGCACTCTGTAATCTCTACCTGTAACACCACAAAGCACACTGTATTCTTTACCTGTAACACCACACAGCATGCTGTATTCTCTACCTGTAACACCACACAGCACACTGCATTCTCTACCTGTAACACCACACAGCACGCTGTATTCTCTACCTGTAACACCACACAGCACACTGTATTCTCTACCTGTAACACCACACAGCACAGTGTATTCTCTGCCTGTAACACCACACAGCACGCTGTATTCTCTACCTGTAACACCACACAGCAATGTATTCTCTACCTGTAACACCACACAGCATGCTGTATTCTCTACCTGTAACGCCACACTGTATTCTCTACCTGTAACACCACACAGCACAGTGTATTCTCTACCTGTAACGCCACACTGTATTCTCTACCTGTAACACCACATAGCACGCTGTATTCTCTACCTGTAACACCACACAGCATCCTGTATTCTCTACCTGTAACACCACACAGCACACTGTATTCTCTACCTGTAACACTACACAGCAAGCTGTATTCTCTACCAGTAACACCACACAGCACACTGTATTCTCTACCTGTAACACCACACAGCATCCTGTATTCTCTACCTGTAACACCACACAGCACACTGTATTCTCTACCTGTAACACCACACAGCACACTGTATTCTCTACCTGTAACACCATACAGCACACTGTATTCTCTACCTGTAACACCACACAGCTTGCTGTATTCTCTACCTGTAACACCACACAGCACACTGTATTCTCTACCTGTAACACCACACAGCACACTGTATTCTCTACCTGTAACACCACACAGCACACTGTATTCTCTACCTGTAACACCACACAGCACAGTGTATTCTCTGCCTGTAACACCACACAGCACGCTGTATTCTCTACCTGTAACACCACACAGCACGCTGTATTCTCTACCTGTAACACCACACAGCACTCTGTAATCTCTACCTGTAACACCACACAGCACACTGTATTCTTTACCTGTAACACCACACAGCATGCTGTATTCTCTACCTGTAACACCACACAGCACACTGCATTCTCTACCTGTAACACCACACAGCACGCTGTATTCTCTACCTGTAACACCACACAGCACACTGTATTCTCTACCTGTAACACCACACAGCACAGTGTATTCTCTGCCTGTAACACCACACAGCACGCTGTATTCTCTACCTGTAACACCACACAGCAATGTATTCTCTACTTGTAACACCACACAGCATGCTGTATTCTTTACCTGTAACGCCACACTGTATTCTCTACCTGTAACACCACACAGCACAGTGTATTCTCTACCTGTAACGCCACACTGTATTCTCTACCTGTAACACCACACAGCACGCTGTATTCTCTACTTTTAACACCACACAGCATGCTGTATTCTCTACCTGTAACACCACACAGCACACTGTATTCTCTACTTTTAACACCACACAGCACACTGTATTCTCTACCTGTAACACCACACAGCACAGTGTATTCTCTGCCTGTAACACCACACAGCACGCTGTATTCTCTACCTGTAACACCACACAGCATGCTGTATTCTCTACCTGTAACACCACACAGCACTCTGTAATCTCTACCTGTAACACCACAAAGCACACTGTATTCTTTACCTGTAACACCACACAGCATGCTGTATTCTCTACCTGTAACACCACACAGCACACTGCATTCTCTCCTGTAACACCACACAGCACGCTGTATTCTCTACCTGTAACACCACACAGCACACTGTATTCATCTACCTGTAACACCACACAGCACAGTGTATTCTCTGCCTGTAACACCACACAGCACGCTGTATTCTCTACCTGTAACACCACACAGCAATGTATTCTCTACCTGTAACACCACACAGCATGCTGTATTCTCTACCTGTAACGCCACACTGTATTCTCTACCTGTAACACCACACAGCACAGTGTATTCTCTACCTGTAACGCCACACTGTATTCTCTACCTGTAACACCACATAGCACGCTGTATTCTCTACTTTTAACACCACACAGCATGCTGTATTCTCTACCTGTCACATTACACAGCACGCTGTATTCTCTACCTGTAACACCACAGAGCATGCTGTATTCTCTACCTGTAACACCACACAGCACACTGTATTCTCTACCTGTAACACCACACAGCACAGTGTATTCTCCTCCTGTAACACCACACAGCACACTGTATTCTCTACCTGTAACACCACACAGCACACTGTATTCTCTACCTGTAACCCCACACAGCATGCTGTATTCTCTACCTGTAACACCAGACAGCACACTGTATTCTCTACCTGTAACACCACACAGCACAGTATATTCTCCTCCTGTAACACCACACAGCACACTGTATTCTCTACCTGTAACACCACACAGCACACTGTATTCTCTACCTGTAACACCACACAGCATGCTGTATTCTCTACCTGTAACACCAGACAGCACACTGTATTCTCTACCTGTAACACTGATATTGGAATAAAGTAAAGAACTTTTAGATTTTTTTTTCTTTTCATTTCCGCGCACATATGGTTATCAAGCATGTGTTATCTTTGAAGTTGAGCCCCACAATAAGGCTCTGATCCTCTCTGCCGTTTAGCATAATTTACTTGTGTTTACTGCATCATTTTATGAATACGCGCAGTACTGCAATGACATTCCCAACATGTGTGAACACAGCCCTAATTTCACTGCACACTTCTGCACAATTAGAGAAATCAGTGCAACACCTGCTTTGGCTGGTCAGAGATGGTGAATCACTCAGGGCTATTGGGGGATCCAGCCAAGCCTCCTGGAAGATCACGCCCTGTCCCCTGTCTGCATCATCAGCCTGTGCTCAGCAAACACACACAATGTGAGACAGAGACATGGAAGATTTGTCTCCTAAGGGGGGATAGCAGAAGGAGCAGGAGACAAAGTGGATTTGCAGAGGGGCCATTTTTATTCACTTCCTGGATTTCAATCAGCTACCAGTGTGGGCAGAACGCACAGATACGGTAATACAGTGTATGGACACTACACTACCGTTCCAAGTTTGGTGTCACATTGAAATGTCTTATTTTGAAGGAAAAGCACTGTACTTTCAATGAAGATAACTTTAAACTAGTCTAACTTTAAACAAATACACTCTATACATTGCTAATGTGATAAATGACTATTCTAGCTGCAAATGTCTGGTTTTGGTGCAATATCTACATAGGTGTATAGAGGCCATTTCCAGCAACTATCACTCCAGTGTTCTAATGGTACAATGTGTTTGCTCATTGTCTCAGAAGGCTAATTGTGATTAGAAAACCCTTGTGCCATCATGTTCACACATCTGAAAACAGGTTAGCTCGTTACAGAAGCTACAAAACGGACCTTCCTTTGAGCAGATTGTGTTCTGAGCATCACATTTGTGGGGTCAATTAACCTTAAGGACATGGCCCATTTTCGTTTTACGTTTTCGGTTTTCCTCCTTGTGTTTAAAAGGTCATAGCACTTGCATTTTTCCACCTAGAAACCCACATGACCCCTTATTTTTTGCGTCACTAATTGTACTTTGCAATTACAGGCTGAATTTTTGCATAAAGTACACTGCGAAACCAGAAAAAAATTCAAAGTGTGGTGAAATTGAAAAAAAAAAACGCATTTCTTTTATTTGGGGGAACTGTGTTTTTACGCCATTCGCCCTGGGGTAAAACTGACTTGTTATGCATGTTCCTCAAGTCGTTACGATTAAAACGATATATAACATGTATAACTTATATTGTATCTGATGGCCTGTAAAAAATTCAAACCGTTGTTAACCAATATACGTTCCTTAAAATCGCTCCATTCCCAGGCTTATAGCGCTTTTATCCTTTGGTCTATGGGCTGTGCGAGGTGTCATTTTTTGCGCCATGATGTGATCTTTCTATCGGTACCTTGATTGCCCATATACGTACTTTTTGATCGCTTTTTATTAAATTTTTTCTGGATTTGATGCGACCAAAAATGCGCAATTTTGCACTTTGGGATTTTTTTGCGCTGACGCCGTTTACCGTACGAGATCAGGAATGTGATTAATTAATAGTTCGGGCGATTACGCACGCGGCGATAGCAAACATGTTTATTTATTTATTTATTTGTTTACTTTTATTTAAAACCTGGGAAAGGGGGGTGATTCAGACTTTTATTAGGGGAGGGGGCTTTTTACTATTAACAACACTTTTTTTTTTTTTTTTTACACATATACTAGAAGCCCCCCTAGGGGGACTTCTAGTATATACACTTGGATCTCTCATTGAGATCTCTGCAGCATAGATATGCTGCAGAGATCCATGAGATCGGCACTCGTTTGCTTTCGGCTGCTGCAGCCGGAAACAAACGAGTGCCGAGCCGAGGACGGCGCCATCTTGGACGCGTCCCGGCCGGCATCAGTAACGGAGATCGCTCCTCCGGGACAAGGTCCCGGAGGAGCGATCTCCCCCACTAGACACCAGGGAAACGTTGCCTCCGGTAATCGGAGGCAGCTGTCAACTTTGACAGCTGCCTCCGATTAGCTAATTAGCGGGCACGGCGATCAGGACCGTGCCCGCTAATAGCGGCGGTCCCGGGCTACACGCGGCACCCGGGATCGCGGCACTTCAAAGCGGGGCCGCCCGCGCGGCCCCGCTTTGAAGTGCAAGTGAGGACATAGGACGTACCGGGTACGTCCTATGTCCTAAGAGGTTAAAC
>NW_027209618.1:0-16146 GCF_027789765.1 Dendropsophus ebraccatus | reverse complement strand
ATAGATGGCTCCCCCTGATTCCACCCTTATAGATGGCTCCCCCTGTATTCCCCCCGTACAGATGGCTCCCCCTGTATCCCCCCTGTATAGATGGCTTCCCCCTATATTCCCCCCCTTATAGATGGCTCCCCCTGTATCCCCCTCCCTATAGATGGCTCCTTCCTGTATTCCCCCCCGTACAGATGGCTCCCCTGTATTCCCCCCTTATAGATGGCTCCCCCCTGTATTCCCCCCGTACAGATGGCTCCCCCTGTATTCCCCCTTTATAAATGGCTCCCCCTGTATTCCCCCCCTTATAGATGGCTCCCCCCTTATAGATGGCTCCCCCTGTATCCCCCCTCCCCGTATAGATGGCTCCCCCGTATTCCCCCCTTATAGATGGCTCCCCCTGTATCCCCCTTATAAATGGCTCCCCCTGTATTCCCCCCTTATAGATGGCTCCCCCTGTATTCCCCCCCTTATTGATGGCTCCCCCCTGTATTCTTCCCTTATAGATGGCTCCCCCCTTATAGATGGCTCCCCTGTATTCCCCCCTTATAGAGGCTCCCCCTGTATTCCCCCCCTTATTGATGGCTCCCCCTGTATCCCCCTTATAGATGGCTCCCCCTGTATTCCCCCCTTATAGATGGCTCCCCTTGTATTTCCCCCTTATTGATGGCTCCCCCTGTATTCTTCCCTTATAGATGGCTCCCCCCTTATAGATGGCTCCCCCTGTATTCCCCCCTTATAGATGGCTCCCCCTGTATTCCCCCTTATTGATGGCTCCCCCCTGTATCCCCCCTATAGATGGCTCCCCCGTTTTCCCCCCTTATAGATGGCTCCCCCTGTATTCCCCACTTATAAATGGCTCCCCCTGTATCCCCCCTCCCCGTATAGATGGCTCCCCAGTATTCCCCCCTATAGATGGCTCCCCCCTGTATACCCCCAATGGATGGCCTCCCCCCGTATTCTCCTTATAGATGGCTCCCCTGTATTGCCCCTTATAGATGGCTCCCCCTGTATCCCCTCCTATAGATGGCTCCACTGTATTCCCCCCCTATAGATGCTCCCCTGTATTCCCCCCTTATAGATTGTCTCCCCCTGTATTCTCCCTTATAGATGCTCCCCCCTGTATCCCCCCTGTATAGATGGCTCCCCCATATTCCTACCTTATAGATGGCTCCACCCTGTTTCCCCCCCCCCCCTGTATAGATGCTCCCCAGTTATTCCCCCCTTATAGATTCACTACCCCCCTGCACAGCAGATAAGAAAACAAACAAACACAACAACTCAACCTAACAACCGCTCCCTTTGTCGCTGCTTCTTCTCCTCTTCTGCCCCCGGCTGATGCGTCGCTCCCTGGGGGAGGTCTCGTGTGGGGAAGCTCAGTGTGTGCCCTGGCCGGACTTCCGGTACAGGAAGTCCCAAGCTACGCGCACTGAGGTGCCTGATGCGTGCGCTCCCTGGGAATCCCCCAGGGAGCGGCGCATCAGCCGGGGGCCGGATTTCCTCTTGCGACGCAGAGCAAGAAAGTGCTTGCGGTCGCAAGAGAGAGAGAGAAGGGGAAGGGGGCGCGCACAGCCGTCTTACCCATTGGGCATGGTATATATAGATGGCTCCCCCCCTGTATCCCCCCGTACAGATGGCTCCCCCTGTATTCCCCCCTTATAGATGGCTCCCCACCTGTATTCCCCCCTTATAGATGGCTCCCCCTGTATTCTTTCCCCCTTATAGATGGCTCCCCCCTTATAGATGGCTCCCCCCTGTATTCCCCCCTTATAAATGCCCCCCCCCTGTATCCCCCCGTATAGATGGGCTCCCCCGTATTCCCCCCTTATAGATGGCTCCCCCTGTATCCCCCTTATAGATGGTAGGTCGGACAGAGGCTCCCTAGGACGCAAGGGCCCCGGGCAGCTGCCTACCATGCCTAATGGGTAAGACGGCCCTGTTCCAGGCTGTCTTCTATGTCTGCAGGGCTTCCGGGTCACCTGATCAGTGTATGACACATCATGTGCCGATCAAGTGTCCCATAAACATTCACCAATAACTGCCAGATATAAAACCAACTTTATAAGATAAAGTTTCAGGATGTTTGACTTCCTTATATTATGAACAGCCAAGTTTTTTTGGTTGAATTTTTTAAAAAAGTTTATAGGTGAATTTATGCTGTGCAAAATGTTACGGTTGTTGCACAAAAATCATCATTAGACGCAAATGCCTTGATATATTTTGTACAATTTATTGCACAATTTATGCCTAAAACAGCTTAGCTAAAAAGCTAGGATTTTGTGCAAAAACTAAAAATTTGCACATGATAAATCTAATGATAAAAGTAGTTAATAAAAAACCCCGCGGGCAGTGGAAGCTGATGGAAAATAGCGCAAAACCCTTAATACTTCTTTCACAGATTTTTATGAAGTGCACAAAATCTCCTTATTAGCTAAAAAAAAGTGCAAACAAACAAAAAAAATTGTTACTCCATCATCGTTAATCGTACGATCGGGCGAATTATCGTTTCGTGTAAATGCAGCATAAGATTAAAACAAGTAATATGTACCTTACAGATCCCTGCTCCTCCCTCTCCAATGCTTTTTGGGTCCAGTGTTGACCTCTGCACATTTTGGTCCCTCGTGACATGGTTAGTAGGGTATTAGTAAGGCCTTATTCGCACAATCCGTGTCACTATCCTCCTCCTCCGCGATCCTCCTCCTGGACTATGCTGCAGGGAAAAGAAGGCAGCGTAGTCCAAGCCACTTCTGGTGAACAAGTAAGCGGGCCGGCACGGGGCAGTAGGTGAGTCGTCAGATGCGGTGACAGGAGTGCACATCATGTACTTTTATCATCTCTGCTGCCAGGTGACAAGGGGGAGGTCAATGCTGCGATCCGCACATGTCCTGTTTTTCGTGGTGCAGATCGCGTGAATGGCTGCATTGACTTTAATGCATCCCAACCACAATTTTTTTTCGGGACGGGTGCAGCGTGGATTACCTCTTTAACTGTCAGTCATTCCAAAATAGGCACACAACCTGCTGTTGTCAGGATGGTATCTTTGCGGAGCGTTATGCGTCCCTCTGCTCGTGCTGTGCGGCCGAGAAGGCGCTGATATTCTCTTATTCTGTTCTGTGTTTTGTTTTGCTGTGTCTGAACACTGGTTTATTTGCTCTCTTTGTGAGACACACCCGACTTCACCTGCTGAGTTCTGTCTGGCCATGTCAGGGTTAATCTGTGTTCTGGTTCTGCTGTTACTGACAGGTCATTCTGCCAGTGGATCTGTCTTGTTCTCAGGTGTCTGTGCTTGGTGATCAGGGGGATGGTCCAATTACATTCTAGACCAGAATCCTGGCCTCCTATATAACTAACCCAGTCTGTGCACTTATTGCTGGTTATTGACTTAGTCTCTGCCTGCTTATATTTTCTGTGTATTTACTATCCCTGATTTGTGCCTTATTCCTTGACCTCCCTTGCTTGCCGCCTGCCCTTGACCATATTGCCTGGACTTTGACTACGTTTATTGAATTGTGATTTTGTACTTTTGCTGCCTGATTGTTGTGACCCGGACTGTTTACTATTCTTCATTGTGTTTGTTTGTCTGTCTGTCTTGTATTTGTGTCCCACCTAGCCAGTGCAGGGACCGCCGCCAAGTTGCTCGCCGCCATTTAGGGCGGATTGTGGCAAGTAGGTAGAGACAGTGGGCGGGGCTGAGCTTACGGCTCACTGTCTTGTCTTGTCCTGCTGTCCGGTTCCTAACAGCTGTATTATCTATAAAGGTAATACAGGAAGGAAGTGTATGTCTCCAAAATGGCTGTTCCCCAGGGATATTTTTCTAAAAAAAAAAAAAAAAAAAAAAGAATTATATGAAAAAGAATACATTACATGCACAATTAAATGTAGTGGACATTTCCTTTAACCCCTTAACGACATCGGGCGTAAACTTACGCCCTCGCGCCCTGGTACTTGGCGCATCAGGGCGTAAATTTACGCCCGATGTTTCCCCCGATCGCTGCGTGTTCACACACAGCGGTCGGGGAAGATGGCCTGCTATAAATCATAGCAGGCCATCTTAGCTTCACGGCACGGGGGGTGGTTTAACACCCCCGTGCTTACGATCGCCGCTATAGGCTGATCAATTCAGATCAGCCAATAGCGGCGATCGGAACCTTTCCGGGTCATCGGCGACCCGATGACCCGGAAAAAAAATGGCGGTCGGTGCTGTCCGAGGACGGCACCGACCGCCATTACTGTAAAAAGTAATGGTGATCGCCGTGCCACCGGCCCGATCGCCGTGAACGGCCGGCCGGTACCGGCCGGCCATTCACGGCGATCGGGCCGGTGGCACGGCGATCAGAGTCCCACAATATAGTAAATACCTGCCCTGGACCCCTCAGCTAGGCAGCCGAGGGGTCCAGAGCAGGTATTTGTACATTACTCACCTGTCCCGGGCTCCTGATCGGCGTCTTCCGGGTTCGCGGCATCCTCGTCTTCGTTCGGGTCTTCGGCTTCTTCCGTGACGTCACGTTCGGCTTCTCTCGGCTATTTTCGGCTCCAGCGTCGGCTCTTTCCGTATTTTGCGCTCTGCTGCCCTCTAGCGGCTGATATGTGTAATACACTTATCAGCAGCTACAGGGATGTTCAGAATTTTTTATTTTTTTTTTTCAAATTTTTTTTTTTCTATTTTCCGCACCCTATCGCCGCTGAGTGTTGATCAGCATCGCACGAAAGTGCGCTGCTAATCAGCAACTCCTCCTTTTTGGCGTAGGGTGTTTTTTTTCTATATTCTACTGCCACGGTCTGCTTATAAGTGCCGCACACAAGTGCGGCATTTATCAGCAACTCCTTTGTTGGCGTAGGTTTTTTTTTTATACTTACTGTAAAAAAACACGTAAAAAACACTACATTACACCACACTACATTGAATAAAGTTTGACACTACACCACTACATACCCCATATACTAATCCCCGTATAAAGATGGCCCCCTGGGTGTTTTCGGCGTCAGAGGGATACGTTATTATTACCTCCGACACCGAAACAGCCAGTGAGGATGAATGGGGGGTCCTTCGTTCCTCCATTCATCCTCATCATCCTCATCCTCCAGTGACGTGTCTGGGGGTAGTGTAGCGTACGCTGCCCCCCAGACACATCTTTTCCGCCAGTACCGTCCCAATAAGAGATGACGGTATGGAGTGAAATTCTACAAACTCTGTGAGCGTACCTTAGGGTACACTTACAGATTTCGGGTACGTGCACACTGCGGAATGGCGACAGATAACCCTTCGTGCATTCCACAGCTGGCACCCACCGGCGGACTGATGCAGGCGCGCGTCTCCACACGTGTCATAGACTCCATTCTATGCACGGGCGGATTCCATCGTCCATCCAAAGAATGAACACGTTGGACGGAGAGCGGAATCCGCCCGTGCATAGAATGGAGTCTATGACACGTGTGGAGACGCGCGCCTGCATCAGTCCGCCGGTGGGTGCCAGCTGTGGAATGCACGAAGGGTTATCTGTCGCGATTCCGCAGTGTGCACGTACCCTTAGAGTGTATGTAGGAAGGGACACCCGAATCCAGCCCCCAGATGCCCCCTCCCCCTCCCCCTCCCATCCTCGGAGTTAGTGGGAAGATCGTCCGGGAACTGATCTTCCCACTGCTGGATAAAGGTCACCACCTGTACGGGGATAACTTTTATACCAGCGCCCCCTCTTCTGGTCCCTCGCTGCCCGAGCTACTGTAGCTTGCGGCACGATCCGAACATATCAGAAGCAGTAATAGCGCCCTAATATTTAGCAGCCATGGAGCGGACCCAGCGCTTCTGGATATGAAGGACCCCGTATCGCACCAGGGCAACATTTTCCAGGTGACGTCCCCCACACTGGAGAAAGGGAGACCCCAGAAGAAGTGCAGAGTGTGGTGTAACAGGGGGATCAGGAAGGACAACATTTTCCAGTGTGACGCCTGTCCTGATCACCCCGGCCTCTGCATACTGGATCGCTTCAAGGTGCACCACACGTCATTGGGGTTCTACATTATCTAAATTCTGTCCCTTATTCCTATTTCAGGGGTCACGTTGATCCAGGGATTATTCTGATCGCCATTATGGAGTCGGGAAGGAATTTTTCCCCTGTGATGAGGCTACTGTCGTCTGCCTTACGAGGGTTTTTTTTTGCCTTCCTCTGGATCAACACAGGTTGAATTTGATGGACACCTGTCATTTTCAACCTTATAAACTAATAATTGGCCTAATACCCCCAAAATAAATTAGAATTGTCCCTTTTCCCCAGCTAAATAGGTATGGCCGCCATTCCCATTAGAGGATGCCATGATGCAATTACAAAGCCTCTGTGCGGCCAGGACAGTAGAAACCCCCCACAAGTGACCCCATTCTGGAAACTACACCCCATAAGGAATCTAAGAAGGGGGGCAGCGGGGATATGGCCCCCTGGTGACGGCCACATTTGGGACGTGAAAATGAAAAAAATTGTATTTTTTATTTTCTCGGCACATGTTCTACGTAAGTGCCCGTCACCAGTGGGGTCCATATGCTCACTGCACCCCTTGTTGGATTCCTTATGGGGTGTAGTTTCCAGAATGGGGTCACTTGTCGGGGGTTTCTACTGTCCTGGCAGCACAGGAGCTTTGTAATTGCGACATGGCCTCCATCCTCCATTCCAGCCTCTAAATGGCGCTCTGTCCCTTTGGTGACTTGCCCTGTGCCCATATGGCACATTATGTCCACATGTGGGGTATTTTCGTACTCAGGGGAAATTACCCTACACGTTTTGTGTTCATTTTCTTTTTTAACCCCTTGTGGAAATGGAAAAAAATCAAGGCTAGACCAACATTTAGTGTAATTTTTGTAAAATTTTTACTCTAAATCATTAATCTTGTCATGTTTTTTCATTTTCACAAGGGGTTAAAAGATAAAAAAAAACATTTAATGTGTAGAGCAATTTCCCCTGAGTTTGGAAATACCCCACATGTGGACATAAAGCGCCATGCGGGTGCAGGGTAAGCCTCCGAAGGGAAGAAGCGCCATTTGGTTTTTGAAGGCTGGATTTGGATGGAATGGATTTCGAGGGGCCATGTTGCATTCAAAAGGCCCCTGTGTTGCCAAGACAGTTGAAACCCCCCACAATGTGACCCCATTATGGAAACTGCACCCCTCAAGGAATGTAACAAGGGGTGTAGTGAGCATATGGACCCCACGGGTGACGGACACAAATGTGGAACAATGTGGCGTGAAAATGAAGTATTACATTTTTTACACTATAATGTTGGTTTAGCCTTGAATATATCATTTTCACAAGGGGTTAAAAGAGGAGAAAAAAAACTAAATGTGTAGCGCAATTCCCCCGAGTCCGTAAATACCCCACATGTGGACATAAAGCGCCATGCGGGTGCAGGGCAAGCCTCCGAAGGGAACGAGCACCATTTCGTTTTTGAAGGCTGGATTTGGATGGAATGGATTTTGAGGGGCCATGTTGCATTCAAAAGGCCTCTGTGTTGCCAAGACAGTTGAAACCCCCCACAAGTGACCCCATTATGGAAACTACACCCCTCAGGGAATGTAACAAGGGGTGTAGTGAGCATATTGACCCCACTGGTGACGGGCACAAATGTGGAACAATGTGGCGTGAAAATGAAATATTACATTTTTACACTATAATGTTGGTTTAGCCTTGAATTTATCATTTTCACAAGGGGTTAAAAGAGAAAAAAACACACAATATGTGTAGAGCAATTTCCCCCGAGTCCGTAAATACCCCACATGTGGACATAAAGCGCCATGTGGGCGCAGGGCAAGCCTCCGAAGGGAAGGAGCGCCATTTGGATTTTGGAGGTTGGATTTGGCTAGAATGGATGATGAACGCCATGTCACATTTACAGAGCCCTCCTGCTGCCAAAACACTGGAAACCCCCCACAAGTGACCCCATTCTGGAAACTGCACCCCTCAAGGAATCTAACAAGGGGTGCAGTGAGGATATGGACCCCTTGATGACGGGCAACATTTGTGCCATGAAAGTGAAAAAATGAAATTTTTTCCCTTTCACGTCACATTGTTCCACATTTGTGCCCGTCATCAAGGGGTCCATATCCTCACTGCACCCCTTGTTAGATTCCTTGAGGGGTGCAGTTTCCAGAATGGAATCACTTGTGGGGGGTTTCCAGTGTTTTGGCAGCACGAGGGCTCTGTAAATGCGACATGGCCCTTGAAATCCTTTTCAGTGAAATTCAGCTTCCAAAAGCCAATTGGCGCTCCTTCCCTTTGGAGGCTCGTCCTGCGCCCCCTTGGCACTCTATCGCCACATGTGGGGTATTTCTGTACTCGGGAGAAACTGCGCTACACATTTTTTGTCTTTTTTTGCCTCTTATCCCTTTAAGAAAATGAAAAATTGAAGGCTAGAACAACGTTTTAGTGTAAAAATAAATTTTTCTTTTTTCACGCCATATTGTTCGGAAAATCTGTGAAGCACCTGTGGGGTCCAGATGCTCACCGCACCCCTTGTTACATTCCTTGAGGGGTGTAGTTTTCTAAATGGTGTCCCTTTAGGGGTGTTTTTTTAGGTTTTGACACCCCAGAGCCTCTGCCAACCTGAAGTGGTACAGTCAAAAATGACCAAATATAACGGAGGCGTTGAAATTCACTAGGCGCTCCCTTATATCTGAGGCTTGTGGTTGCGTCAAATAGCGCAATAGGGCCACATATGGGGTATTTCTATAAACTGCAGAAACGGGGCAATAATTATTGGGGTGCATTTCTCTGGTAATAGGTTTATAATTATGAAAAATATTGGATTACAATAAAATCTCTGCACAGAAAATTAAATTTTCAAATTTCTTACACACTTGGCTTTTATTTCTGTGACTCCCCTAAAGGGTTTAAACACTTTCTGGATGTGCTTTTGCAGAGTTTGGGGGGTGCAGTTTCTGAAATGGGGTGCTTTGTGGGGCTTTCTAACATACAGGCCCCTCAAATACACTTTAAACCTGAACAGGTCCCTAAAAATATCTGATTTTGAAATTTTACTGAAAATTTGGAAATTTGCTGCTAATGTTTTAAGCTTCCTATCGTCTAAAAAAAATGAAAGATAGTTTAATAAATGCCGCCAACATAAAGTAGACATGTTGCTAATGCTATTTAATATATAATTTATGTGGTATAACCACTTTCTGTATACGCAAAGAAGTTTCAAAGTTGGAAAAATGCATTTTTTCACATTTTTTCACCTTATTTGGGTTTTTTTCATAAAGATTTGTTATGAGTATCGACTCCAATTTACCAGAAATGTAAAGTACAATATGTCACGAGAAAACAATCTCAGAATCAGCCGGATAGGTAAAAGCATCCCGAAGTTATTAATGACTAAAGTGACACTGGTCATATTCATAAAATTTGTCTCTGTCATTAAGGCCATTTCAGGCTCTGTCCTTAAGGGGTTAATACTTTATTTATTTATTTATTTAGTTATTTATTCATTTATTTGTGGTGAAGTAGCGTTGGTATACTGATGCAACTAAATGCATCTTGACAACCACTGTCTCTGCACTGTGTGACTCTAGAAGCTTGAATTACTTCCAGCATAAATATTCTTTGAAAGACAGGTACCTTTGTAGTTGAAGCAGGTAACGTCAGAGTTGTAAATGTTTGTAACCACATCACTTACAGAAGGGAAACCACTTAACCTTCACAAACTTATTAAGAAGTAATTTCAAGGAAGGCATTCCTGAAATCAGGTGAAGATCAACCACTTCACTCTGTAACGGTTGTATTTCCATTATTATTAGGGGAGATGAGAAAACAATTCTCTCTTTATTGAATGTATTAGTAATGAAATAGATTGTCATCCTTTGTAACTATAGTGAGTGAATGTTTCTACTGTGGGAACAATGCTGAGAAATGTTTTATGTGTTTGGTGGGATGACATCACTACTGGCCATCTACAATGGATTTACTTACAGATCAAAGTAAACAAGGAGACTATTGCTATTGTTAAAGCAACTCTTTGAATTAAAAAAGCTGAGCATTAAGAAAAGGGTTACAGTGAATTGACATAATGTGGACCTTCCTTTGTCACTGCAGGGGAAATAAAACCATGTAGTTGTGCACCACATTGGAGCTGCAAAATAAACTGAAGAGAAAAGTAATTTTCTGTAGATATTTGGATCTAGGCCAGCCAGCAAGCCATTCCCATAGGGGTACTGTGCGGACCAGTCTGAGGCATTTTGCTGACTCTTACAAGATTCAGCCACATACTGTGTGGATGTCGCTGGAGTGACATCTGCTGTGATAGCACTGCATTTCTGTGACAATACGGTAAGTAAGAAAAATGGAGGTGAGGCAATGGTAATACTTCAATAATGAGATTCATAATGAGCAAGAATTTTATGCACCTGACACATATAATTGCATTTGACTACTATTAAATAACACCAATTATTCCCACCTAGGGAACCAATGGATTCCAATACTCTTTGGAAATAGGTCCATGGTTGATGCAATAGCAAGACCTATCACTTACAGTAGTGATGGCAATAGCAAACTGATTTCAGTTTGCTAAAAGATGCTTAGTGTAGGTGCAGTAAAATTAGAAGTTCTATAGAACAAGACATTTTTTTTCAAGAGTTAAACTACAGTAAGTTTAGGTTCCTTAAACCCAATCACTCACCATTTGACTACTGGTAACTGGTGAAGATGGATGCAGCCCTGGGGCTGCCAAGAAAACATGGATACTGCCATAGGTGACATGCGATACTGAGATACTGACTTTTAGGATTTCATTAGATGTAAGTTATAATCAAAAACATGAAATAAAAGCTTAAAATAGATTACATATTGTGTATAATGACTCTATATAATACATGGGTTTCACTTTTTGAATTAGAGATAAATCAACCTTTTAATAATATTTCTAATATAATGAGATGTCCCTTGGGGCTAGGTTCACACGATGTAGCTGTGCGGCTGTATTTTTTATGCGGCTGTAAATGTGCGGGTGAAACTGCGGCCGTGGGAAAAAATAGACATGCGGCTCAAAACATACGGTCATTTACTTGGAAATCTGATTCAACTAAAAATAACAAATAAAATCTTAAGAAAGTGATGCAAACACCTCTGGATGCATCTGGGAAAGCAGGGAACACAGTTTACATGAATTGCTATTACCGGGGTTTGCGATCCTCTGCAGTATGCCGATGTCTCTCATGGTTAATATATTGAATTAATTAAACACATTTTCTTTGTAATAAAGTGCCTTTCATTGTTCAATAATTAAATGTAAACGATTCCATCATTTTGCAATTAAATATACTGTTAAAATAAATATATATATATAAATAAATGTATATTTATACATATATTTATTTTTTGACAGTATATTTAATTGCACAATGATGGATTCGTTAGAATTAAATTATTGAACACCGAAACAATTTATTTCCACGAAAATGTGTTTTATTAACCCCTTAACGACATCGGGCGGGGCCGCCGCTCTGAACCGCGGCACCCGGGACCGGCGCGGTTCAGAGCGGCGGCCCCCGCTCTGAACCGCGCCGGTCCCGGGTGCCGCGTGTAGCCCGGGACCGTAGGTATTAGCGGGCACGGTCTGATCGCCGTGCCCGCTAATACAGTAATCGGATGCAGCTGTCAAAGTTGACAGCTGCATTCGATTACCGGACGCAGCGTCATCCCTGGTGTCTAGTGGGGAGATCGCTCCTCCGGGATGTTATCCCGGAGGAGCGATCTCCGTAAATGAAGCCGGCCGGGGACCGCTCCAAGATGGTGCCGTCCCCGGCTCGGCACTCGTTTATTTCCGGCTGCAGCAGCCGGAAGTAAACGAGTGCCTATCTCATGGATCTCTGCAGCATATCTATGCTGCAGAGATCTCAATGAGAGATCAAAGCACTTATACTAGAAGTCCCCCAGGGTGGCTTCTAGTATAAGTGTAAAAGTAAAAAAAAAAGTGTTGTTAATAGTAAAAAGCCCCCTCCCCTAATAAAAGTCTGAATCACCCCCTTTTCCCAGGTTATAAATAAAAGTAAATAAATAAATAAATAAACATGTTTGCTATCGCCGCGTGCGTAATCGCCCGAACTATTAATTAATCACATTCCTGATCTCGCACGGTAAATGGCGTTTAGCGCAAAAAATCCCAAAGTGCAAAATTGCGCATTTTTGGTCGCATCAAATCCAGATAAATTGTAATAAAAAGCGATTAAAAAGTCGTATATGCGCAATCAAGGTACCGATAGAAAGAACATGTCATGGCGCAAAAAATGACACCTGACACAGCCCATAGACCAAAGGATAAAAGCACTATAAGCCTGGGAATGGAGCGGTTTTAAGTGTTGTATATTTGTTGACAATGGTTTAAATTTTTTACAGGCCATCCGATACAATATAAGTTATACATGTTACATATCGTTTTAATCGTAACGACTTGAGGAACATATATAACAAGTCAGTTTTACCCCAGGGCGAATGGCGTAAAAACACATTTCCCCCAAATAAACAAAATGCGTTTTTTTTTCAATTTCACCACACTTTGAATTTTTTTCTGGTTTCGCAGTGTACTTTATGCAAAAAATTCAGCCTGTCATTGCAAAGTACAATTAGTAACGCAAAAAATAAGTGCTCATGTGGGTCTCTAGGTGGAAAAATGCAAGTGCTATGGCCTTTATGCACAAGGAGGAAAAACCGAAAAACGCAAAAATCGAAATTTGCTCTGTCCTTAAAGGGTTAATTAAATATTAATTAGTACAGGAAGCTCCATAAGCCGTTAATTCATATTCCCGGCAATAGAGCATTCTGTACTAATCATCACTTAACTTTAATTAAAACATCAAATGTTTCTTCTAATTATGTTATGACAATAGCATTATTAGAAGAAACATTTAGAATTATATGTGCGCTCAGCTGATTGGCTGATTGGCTCAGCACACATATAATTAGCCGGTCCGCAGTACAGTGACTTCATTGTGCTAAATTTAATTATTTATTTATTTAAAAAAAAAACGCATAGGGTCCCCCCTATTTTTATAACCAGCCGGGGTTAAAAACCAAACGACAGCAGCCTGGTAAGACCAGGGTGGAAAGAGCCATTGGTTTAGGCCCTCCCCAGCCTAAATCTTAACAGCCTGCTGCCGCCCGGTCCAGGAGCGCCAATTTTGACGCTCCGGGACCACTGGCACCCGGCTCTTCCCAGTACCCCTGGTGGCATTGGGTACTGGGGTAATAATAGGGGGTTAGTGTTAGCCATTTTATACCGGCTAACACTAGGCCCCAACTTAGTAATGGATTCCGTCTATTAGACGGCTTCCACTACTAAGTCTATAAAGTAAAGAAATAAAGACAAGACACAAGTTAAAAAATTTTTTTTATTCAAATAAAAACACCCCCACACCCCTCATTGACCATTTTATTAAAAAAATTAAAACAACAACCGCTGGTCATCGACGTAGTCCATGGAATCCGACGTAATCCCCAGGATACCGATATCTGAAAAACAAAAAGGGAGAAACACACAAAAACACACAAACAGGAGCACAACACCCATCATTGTGAGCGGTGTTGTGCACCTTACAGTATGCAGCATCTTTACAGATCGCTGCTTACAGTCTGGCCCCCAAGGGGTTAAGGGAGGATGTATTGCATCCCCCTTAACCCCTTGGGGGCCAAGACTGATGCCAGACTGCACCATCCCAGCAAGGAAGGGGTTAAGTGATCCCCTTCCTTGATGGGGAGGGGATGCAGTGCTGGGGAGGGGTGGGGAGAGCTCTATACTCACACCCGATGTGTCCTCTGTCGCTGGTCTGCAGCACAATGAAGTCACTGTGCTGCGGACCGACTCATTATATGTGCGCTCAGCCGATCAGCCAATCAGCTGAGCACACATATAATTCTAAATGTTTCTTCTAATAATGCTATTGTCATAACATAATTAGAAGAACATTTGATTGTTTTCATTAAAGTAAAGTGATGATTATTACAGAATGCTCTATTGCCGGGAATATGAATTAACGGCTTTATGGAGCTTCCTGTACTAATTAATATTTAATTAATAAAACACATTTTCGTGGAAATAATTCAGTTTCGGGTGTTCAATAATTTAATTCTAACGAATCCATTCATTGTGCAATTAAATATACTGTCAAAAAATAAATATATATATAAATATATACATTGATTTATATATCTATTTATTTTAACTGTATTTAATTGCAAAATGATGGATTCGTTAGAAATAAATTATTGAACAACGAAAGTGTCTTTATTACAAGAAAATGTGTTTTAGTAATTTAATATATTAACTATTAGAGGCATCGGCATTCGGCATTATTGCCGGCTATTTTTGAAAGTACTCTGTACGGACCGCCTGTCAATCGGGGCCGCATATTCAGCCGCAAACAATGGTCTTGTTCATTTTTTACGGGTCCGTTTACGATCGGGCCGTAGATTCAGACATAGTGTGCACTGTGCAGCCGTATATCCTATACTTTCCAGCGTTCGCATGAACCACCAAAAATACCGCCGCACAATTACAGCCGCAAATACAGCCGCACAGTTTACAGCATCTGAACCTAGCCCCAAAGTGTTTGAATGATGTCACATTGATGTAAGATCCATGCAGATTCTACAATGGGCAGCCTGTAGTTGGGTTAACCCTTGCATCCAAATCTAAATCTGCAATATACCCAGCATCTATATAATTTCTGCCATGGATTCCACAACATTGTTGTAGTATTTTCACAACTGGAAAATAAACGTCTTATGGACAATATCTTTTTGTCAATACAATTGGTCTTTTTGTCAATACAATAATGTCTTATAGACAATTTATTTTTGTCGTACAGAAGGTCCCCCCTGCGGGTGACAGTCTCTGGAGAGACAAATTGTGGCTGGAAGAAGTGATGGTCAGGGCCAGATGGAGAAGACATGGGAATGACTCCAATTTTAGCCGACCACCTACAGTCCCTGGATATAACTGTACTGTAATCACTTATATGAGTCTGTGCTTTAATCCCCCTCTTTTCTGATCCACTAGCTATGCCACAGGTTCTGACCAATCATAGACTTTAACAGCTTAGCCATAGAAAAGACTGATGAATTTGCTGCTAGGGACAGCAAACCCCAGTCTATTTAAAGATAATTATTCTGACTGATGCTAAAGAGGTACTAGCCTTTCTTGAACAGTATTATATGTGAATACTATAAAATAGACCTCTCTTAACAAACCACCCCACACAATTGGCTTTCTGAAGGCCTTCCTATTATAAATCCACTCATAACTCGACATTTCCACACAGGCACTTTCTATTAGGTTAAGTAACTTTCCAACAAAGCTTCAGTTCTAGATAGCAACATTAAAGGTTTCTTACCACATGTCCTTTTACAGAATCTCACTGGTAAGAAAAATGTTTTCAACTTACAGAGACTTCTAGGAGACTTTTATGTAAAAGATTTACAATATGGGAAAGTAAGGCTGAGCACAGAATTCACCAACAGAAAGATTACTACCATGATCTCATTGTTTTTTAGTAATGTTTATAGAGGTCCAGGTGACAACATGGGCCACCCATTTTTTGTTTTTCTGAAACTAGATCAATCTTACCAGTTCTGGTTCTACTGGGAGATGCAGATTCAGTATTAAATAAATGGGTTATTAAAACCGATGAAATTGATGGCCTCTGCTCGGATTTAAAAAAATGAGTTATTAGAAAGCGCCCCCCCCCCCCCCCCCCCACACACACACACACTGATTCAGCAGTACAGAGAGGCGGCAACCTCTTGTGCAACTGCCACAGCCTCTTTAATGCTAACCAGCAATCATATCTGCATCACCATACTTTTGGTATTATTGGTGCAAGGTACATTGGCGACACCACAGAAATTATCCTACAACTAAACACTTCAATGTAAGCAGCATGTGTACCAGGACATTGCACATATATGAGCATTTCTAACAGAAGAGGCTAAGGCTCTCCACAAATGCTCATCCCCTTTTACAGCTTAGGGCCCTATTCCACCGGACGATTATCGTTTGCATAATCGTTAACGATTAACGATTCAAAGGACCGCTTTTGCGAAAGACCTTAAAACGTTCACTCATTTCCATGGAACGATAATCGTTACTTATGATCGTATTTGCGATTGTTTTTTCTTCGCTATT